>NC_091347.1:16634974-16664974 GCF_038502225.1 Cherax quadricarinatus | reverse complement strand
TCTGACAGTCACCTTCCATCATCCACCACCTGACAGTCACCTTCCATCATCCACCATCTGACAGCCACCTTCCATCATCCACCATCTGACAGCCACCTTCCATCATCCACCATCTGACAGTCACCTTCCATCATCCACGATCTGACAGCCACCTTCCATCATCCACCATCTGACAGCCACCTTCCATCATCCACCATCTGACAGCCACCTTCCATCATCCACCATCTGACAGTCACATTCCATCATCCACCATCTGACAGCCACCTTCCATCATCCACCATCTGACAGCCACCTTCCATCATCCACCATCTGACAGTCACCTTCCATCATCCCCCATGACAGCCACCTTCCATCATCCACCATCTGACAGCCACCTTCCATCATCCACCATCTGACAGCCACCTTCCATCATCCACCATCTGACAGTCACCTTCCATCATCCACCATCTGACAGTCACCTTCCATCATCCACCATCTGACAGCCACCTTCCATCATCCACCATCTGACAGTCACCTTCCATCATCCACCATTTGACAGTCACCTTCCATCATCCACCATCTGACAGCCACCTTCCATCATCCACCATCTGACAGCCACCTTTCATCATCCACCATGTGACAGCCACCTTCCATCATCCACCATCTGACAGTCACCTTCCATCATCCACCATCTGACAGCCACCTTCCATCATCCACCATCTGACAGCCACCTTCCATCATCCACCATCTGACAGCCACGTTCCATCATCCACCATCTGACAGCCACCTTCCATCATCCACCATCTGACAGCCACCTTCCCTCATCCACCACCTAGCAGCCACCTTCAACCATTCACCATCTGACAGCCACCTTCCATCATCCACCCTCTGACAGCCACCTTCCATCATCCACCCTCTGACAGCCACCTTCTATCAGCCACCTTCAACCATTCGCCATCTGACAGCCACCTTCCATCATCCACCCTCTGACAGCCACTTTCAACCATTCACCATCTGACAGCCACCTTCCATCATCCACCATCTGACAGCCACCTTCCATCAGCCACCATCTAACAGCCACTTTCAACCATTCACCATCTGACAGCCACCTTCCATCATCCACCCTCTGACAGCCACCTTCCATCAGCCACCTTCAACTATTCACCATCTGACAGCCACCTTCCATCATCCACCCTCTGACAGCCACCTTCCATCATCCACCACCTAGCAGCCACCTTCAACCATTCACCATCTGACAGCCACCTTCCATCGTCCACCCTCTGACAGCCACCTTCCATCATCCACCCTCTGACAGCCACCTTCCATCATCCACCACCTAGCAGCCACCTTCAACCATTCACCATCTGACAGCCACCTTCCATCATCCACCACCTAGCAGCCACCTTCAACCATTCACCATCTGACAGCCACCTTCCATCATCCACCCTCTGACAGCCACCTTCCATCAGCCACCATCTAACAGCCACCTTCCATCATCCACCATCTGAATGCCACCTTCCATCATCCACCCTCTGACAGCCACCTTCCATCATCCACCCTCTGACAGCCACCTTCCATCATCCACCACCTAGCAGCCACCTTCAACCATTCACCATCTGACAGCCACCTTCCATCATCCACCCTCTGACAGCCACCTTCCATTATCCACCACCTAGCAGCCACCTTCAACCATTCACCATCTGAGAGCCACCTTCCATCAACCACCATCTGACAGCCACCTTCCATCATCCACCCTCTGACAGCCACCTTCCATTATCCACCACCTAGCAGCCACCTTCAACCATTCACCATCTGAGAGCCACCTTCCATCAACCACCATCTGACAGCCACCTTCCAGAGATGAACATTGATTTTTCGCCTCAAGATGGGCGCCAGAGAGAGAGAGAGAGAGAGAGAGAGAGAGAGAGAACACTGAGTTCCTCTAATAATTTACACAGACTTCAATATCTGACCTTCATGGAAAAAGAATAACAACCAAACGAGACGAACAAAAAAAAATAGAATAAGCGATATGCATTATAAAAAATGAGAACTGAAATGTGAGGGGAGGAAGAGGAGGAGAAGAGGGGGAAAGAAGTGAAAATCTCAGCTTTAAGAAAGAGAGAAGGAACGTCCTCGTACCAAACACGTCTCTGAACTCACTTAACATTTGGATTAATTACCTCCCCTTCCCCAGGTCAGCTTTCACTTGTGGGGAAATTCAGTCACGGTTTTCGCCTCAAAAACAACCACAGTTTTCACCTTTCTCAAATCGCAAGACAAGAAGGGAAGGTGAAGAGTAAATAACGGAGTGAAGTATTCAATACTAGCGGCGTTTGTATAGTTATCTTACAAACAACAACAACTTACCAAACACTCGCTTACTCCCTTGTTTCTTTTCTCATTTTCTTTTCTTCTTTTCAACAGGACACATTACATAGACAGGACTGACTGACTCTGAAGTCCTGTTTAAGTGTTTAGGTTGTAATGAGAGTGTCGGGTCTGGCTTCCGTAAAACAGTGTCACTATTTACTACTATCTGGACTTCTCTCACAATCTGTGTGTATGTTTACTCAACTAATAATGGTTGCAGGGGTCGATTCACAGCTCCTGTCCCCCCAAGTGTGTGTGTGTATTCGTAACTAGTTGTAAAGGGCACTTGTCAATAGACACTTAACCTTCTTTTTTTTTTTTAACACATCGGCCGTTTCCCAGCAAGATAGGGTGGCCCGAAAAAGACAAACTTTCACCATCATTCACTCCATCACTGCTTTGCATCAGGCGCACTTACACTACAGTTATAAAACTGCAACATTAACACCCCTCCTTCAGAGTGCAGACACTGTACTTCCCATCTTCAGGACTCAAGTCCCGCCTGCCGGTTTCCCTGAATCCCTTCAAGTCCTAAAAACCATTTGTCTCCATTCGCTCCTAACACGCTCACGCATGCTTGCTGGAAGTCCAAGCCCCTCGCACACAAAACCTCCTTTACCCCCTTCCTCCAACCTTTCCTAGGCCGACCTCTACCCTGGCTTCCTTCCACTACAGATTTATACACTCATTCTATTTTGTTCCATCCTCTCTACATGTCCGAACCATCTCAACAAACCCTCCTCAGCACTCTGGATAATAGTTTTGGTAATCCCACACCTCCTCCTAATTTCCAAACTACGAATTCTCTGCATTATATTCACACCACACATTGCCTTCAGACATGACATCTCCACTGCCTCCAGCCTTCTCCTTGCTGCAACATTCAGCACCCATGCTTCGCACCGATATAAGAGCGTTGGTATAACTATACTTTCATACATTTTCCTCTTTGCTTCCATGGACAAAGTTCCTTGTCTCCACAGACTCCTCAGTGCACCACTCACATTTTTCCCCTCGTCAATTCTATGATTCACCTCATCTTTCATAGACCCATCTGCTGACACGTCCACTCCTAAATATCTGAATACATTCACCTCCTCCGTACTCTTTCCCTCCAATCTGATATCCAATCTTTCGTTACCTAATTTTTTTATCATCACCTTACTCTTTCCTATGTTCACTTTTAATTTTCTTCTTTTACATATCCTGCCAAACTCATCCACCAACCTCTGTAACTTCTCTTCAGAATCTCCCAAAAGCACAGTGTAATCAGCAAAGAGCAACTGTGACAACTCCCACTTTGTGTTAGATTATCTTTTAACCCCACACCCCTTGCCAACACCCAAGCATTCACTTCTCTAACAGCCCTATCTATAAATATATTGAACAACCATGGTGACATCACACATCCTTGTCTAAGGCCTACTTTTACTGGGAAATAATCTCCCTCTCTCCTACATACTGAAACCTGAGCCTCACTATCCTTGTAAAAACTTTTCACCGCTTTCAATAATCTACCTCCTATTCCAAACATTTGCAACATCTGCCACACTGCGCCCTATCCACCCTGTCATACGCCTTTTCCAAATCCATAAATGCCACAAAAACCTCTTTACTCTTATCTAAATACTGTTCACCTATATATTTCACTGTAAACACTTGGCTTACACCCTCCCCCTACTCGTCCTAAAGCCTCCTTGTTCATCTGCTATCCTATTCTCTGTCTTACTCTTAATTCTTTTAATAAATCTACCATACACTTTACCAGGTATACTCAACAGATTTATTCCCCTATAATTTTTGCACTCTCTTTTGTTCCCTTTGCCTTTATACAAAGGAACTATGCATGCTTTCTGCCAATCCCTAGGTACCTTACCCTCTTCCATACATTTATTAAATCAAAACACCAACCACTTCAGAACTATATCCCACTTGCTTTTAACATTTATATTTTTTATCCCATCAATCCCAGCTGCTTTACCCCCTTTCATTCTACCCACCGCCTCACGAACTTCCCCCACACTCACAACTCGCTCGTCCTCACTTTTACAAAATGTTATTGTTCCCTGCTATATACACGAAATCACAGCTTGCATATCTTCAACAACATTTAACAATTCCTCAAAATATTCCCTCCATCTTCCTAATACCTCTAACTCTCCATTTAATAACTCTCCTCTCCTACCTTTAACTGTCAAATCCATTCGTTCCCTAGGCTTCCTCAACTTATTAATCGCACTCCAAAACTTTCTTATTTTCAACAAAATTTGTTGATAACATCTCACACACACTCTCATTTGTTCTTTTTCACTGCTTCACCACTCTCTTAACCTCTCTTTTCCTCTCCATATACTCCTTCCTCCTTGCATCACTTCTTCTTTGCAAAAACCTCTCATATGGTAACTTTCTCTCTTACTAATCTCTCTACATCATCATTCTACCAATCGCTCTTCTTCCCTCCCGCATCCACTTTCCTGTAACCACAAACTTCTGCTGAACACTCTAACACTACATTTTTATGGCTACCCCATACATATTCACCCCCATTGCCTATACTCTCACTAGCCCATCTATCCTCCAATGGTTGTTTATATCTTACCCTAACTGCCTCCTCCTTTAGCTTATAAACCTTCATCTCTCTCTTACCTTTTGCTTTCATTTTCTTTGTATCCCATTTACCTTTTACTCTTGCTGTAGCTACAACTAAAAAGTGATTTGATATATCTGTGGCCCCTCTATAAACATGTACATCTTGAAGTTTACCCAACAGTTTTTTTTATTTACGAATACATAAATCCAACAAACTACTGTCAATATGCCCTACATCATATCTTGTATACTTATTTATCCTCTTTTTCTTAAAATATGTATTACCTATAACCAAACTCGTTTTTATGCAAACTTCAATCAAAGGGCCCCCATTATCATTTACATCTGGCACCCCAAACTTACCTACCACACCCTCTTTAATGTTTCTCCTACTTTAGTATTTAGGTTCCCTACCACAATTACTCTCTCGGTTCAAAAGTTCCTGCACACTCGCTTAACATATCCCAAAATCTCTATCTCTCCTCTACACTCCTCTCTTCTGGTGCATACACACTTATTATGACCCGTTTTTTGCATCTGACCCATATTTTAATCCACATAATCCTTGAATTTATACATTTATATTTCCTCTTCTCCTTCCATAACTGATCCTTGAACATTATTGCTACCCCTTGCTTAGCTCTAACTCTCTCAGATACTCCTGACTTAATCCCATTTATTTCTCCCCACTGAAACTCACCTACCCCTTTCAGCTTTGTTTCGCTCAGAGCTAGGATATCCAACTTCTTTTCATTCATAACATTAGCAATCATCTCTTTATCATCCACACTACATCCATTCACATTCAAGCATCCCAATTTTATGAAGTTTTTCTTCTCTTTTTTAGTATTTTCTATAGGAAAAGGGGTTATTAGCCCATTGCTCCCGGGATTTTAGTCGCCTCATACGACACGCATGGCTTTTGGAGGAAAGATTCTTTTCCACTTCGCTCTGTGTGTGTTTACAAATTTGTATTTGCGAGAGAGGGGGTCGAATCTTAGCTCCTGGCTTCTCCTCTTAAGCTCCGTCGATAGGTATTTACTGATTTATGGGCTTTTAAACCCTAGTGCACCTACTCTGGAAACTCTGTAGGAATCTGACCAATTCCAAGATCAGTTCATTCCTAACTACTCAAACTACCAAATTCCTAACATCCCAGTACGCACCTATTTGTGGGTGAATGGGTCGAATCTCTGCTCCTGGCTCCGCCTCTCAACATGTGTTCAGCTTCCGTATCTCTCTTCTTGTTCCTGATCTTCTCTTATGAAACGCTGAATCTGCGCTATCACTTCCACTAAGTTTCTTGTATGACCTGACTTAATCTCCTGTGCTCCTTTCTTCCTGATTTTCTGATATGGAATTTTCCTTTAGTCCTTCCTCGGTACACATTACTCACACTCACGGTGCACACCACTCGTCGTGTACACCAATGACAGTGCACATCACTCAGTGCGCACCACTCGCAGTGCACATAGTCAGGGAGCACACTATTCAGCTCTGAACCATATACAACACTACTATGTGCAGAACATAAGTGTTTTAAATAACACGAGACAACCAGCCAATTTTTTCATCATGTAAGATGGAGCTTCGTCTGGCATCATGTTTGTGTTTCCTGACGAACAAAACACCGCCACCTAGTGGGAATATACAAGATGCAGTTTATGGCATTTTACCGAGAAGACGTTTCGCCCACCAGCGATGAAACGTCTTCTAAATGAAGTGGAATAAACTGCATACTTGGTTGTGTCAACATAACACCACCTCACCTCTCATGTATAACACGAGGGTATAACACGAGGGTGAACATCAAAATGGTATACAATACCGACAGGTTGGTAGGTAAGACACATAGGCAACAGTTAGGCAACTTTATTCCGAAACGTTTCGCCTACACAGCAGGCTTCTTCAGTCGAATACAGAAAGTAGGCTGGAACAGTAGAGATGTGAAGACGATGTAATCAGTCCATCACCCTTGAAGGGACTGGCAACCTCAAATTCTACGACTTCAAGGGTGATGGACTGATTACATCGTCTTCACATCTCTACTGTTCCAGCCTACTTTCTGTATTCGACTGAAGAAGCCTGCTGTGTAGGCGAAACGTTTCGGAATAAAGTTGCCTAACTGTTGCCTATGTGTCTTACCTACCAACACGAGGGTATAACACGAGGGTATAACATGAGGGTATAACACAAGGGTATAACACAAGGGTATAACACGAGGGCATAACATGAGGGTATAACACAAGGGTATAGCATGAGGGTATAACACAAGGGTATAACATGAGGGTATAACATGAGGGTATAACACGAGGGTATAACATGAGGGTATAACACGAGGGTATAACATGAGGGTATAACACGAGGGTATAACATGAGGGTATAACACGAGGGTATAACATGAGGGTATAACACAAGGGTATAACACGAGGGTGTAATACGAGGGTATAACACAAGGGTATAACACGAGGGTATAACACGAAGGTATAACACGAAGATATAACAGGGTGTAACACGAAGGTATAACACAAAGATATAACTGGGTGTAACACGAAGGTATAACATGAGGGTATAACACGAAGGTATAACATGATTGTATAACATGAGGGTATAACATGAGAGTATAACATGAGGGTATAACATGAGAGTATAAGGTAAACTATCTCTTATCATTAGAGTCAATTAACAATCATTATCTCCCAGTCTTGTATCTATCATCAACCCATCTAACACCATCATCACCAGCACCCCCACCAACCACCATCACAACCACCATAAGAGACCCTCCCTACCCATCACCAAAAACAACAATAGAACCCCTCCCTACCCACCACCACCACACCAGAACCCCTCCCTTCCCACCACCACCACCAACAAAACCCCTCCCTACCCACCACCACCACTAACAACAACAGAACTCCTCCCTACCCACCACCAACAACAGAATCCCTCCCCACCCACCACCAACAACAGAACCCCTCCCTATCCACTACCACCAACAACAGAATCCCTCCCTACCTACCACCTACAACAGAACCCCTCCCTACCCACCACCACCAACAACAGAGCCCCTCCCTACCCACCATCACCAACAACAGAATCCCTCCCTACCCAGCAACTACAACAGAACTCCTCCCTACCCACCACCACCAACAACAGAACCCCTCCTTACCCACCATCACCAACAACAGAACCCCTCCCTACCCACCATCATCACCAACAACAATAATAGAACCTTTCCTAACCCACCAACACAACCAACAAACAGAACCCCTCCCTACTCCCCACCACCAACAACAGAAGCTCTCCCTACCCACCACCACCAACAACAGAGCTCCTCCCTACCCACCACCAACAATAGAACTCCTCCCTACCCACCAACATCAACAACATAACCCCTCCATACGCACCACCAACAACAGAGCTCCTCCCTACCCACCACCAACAATAGAACTCCTCCCTACCCACCAACATCAACAACATAACCCCTCCATACGCACCACCAACAACAGAACTCCTCCCTACCCACCACCACCACCACCAGAACCCCTCCCTACCCTCCACCACCACCACACAAGGGTCACCCTCCTCACGCGACGCCAGATTTACCACTTCAGCAAAGGTTAAATACAAAGGTTAAACATTAGAGGTTAATGATAGCACAGGTGTGTGACAAAAAGACGATTAATAATGCTAATTAGAGAGCTGCCTGCTCAAGCCTCCACCCAAAAATCACACCCTTAAAGAAATTTCTCCCTGTTTTTGTATACCAAATTGACTCTTGGTTAACAGATCAAATTTGTTTTATAACAACGTTTAATGGTAATTTCGGCCAGAGACTTATTTATTTGGTTATAAATTATGTAAAGTATATGATTTATATCCGTAAAAATGAGGTTATCGGTCAGAGTTTGAAGTGCAGCGCAGAGGATATTACCATTCTGGTTATATATTATTCTGAGTAATTATACTACTACTACTACTACTACTACTACTACTACTACTAATAATAATAATAATAATAATAAGGAAAAAGGTCACAATACCGTGACTGGAACAATGCACAAATAACCCGCACATAGGAGAGAGAAACTTATGATGACGTTTCGGTCCGACTTGGACCATTTAGAAAGTCACAATGACACTGGTTCCCTTTATCTTTTGCATTAGTGACACTTGCAAATGGTCGAAGTCGGACCGAAACGTCGTCATAAGCTTCTCTCTTCTATGTGCGGGTTATCTGGGGTATGGAAAGAACTTGAATATCCAGCAGGCGTGTGTCATCGCAGTAGAGGCAAATGCTTTTTCAGGATTTGACGTGCTGTTGGAGTGTGAGCGAGGTAACAATTCTCTCTGCCCGTCGTTATCATGTCTTCCCTGGTTCCTCTCCCCCTGAGTTCATACTACTCAACTTTGGGACTAATCTTGCTGCAAACCTCTTCGCTTCTTCCAGTTTCTTAATATGTTTGACCAGTTGTAGGTTCCATGCTGGTGGTGCACACTCTAAGATGGGCTTGACCTACGCTGTATTGTAAATGATTCTTTGTTGAGGCTCCTAAAAGCCAGTCTTAGATTTGCCAATCGTGCATTTCCTGCGGAGGTTATTGGGTTGATGTACGTCTCGGGTGATATGCTCGGTACTATGCTCACTCCAAGGTCCTTCTCCGTGATGAAGGTTTGTATTCTTTATCACCCGAGCCTGTGGTGTGTGTGTGTGTGTGTGTGTGTGTGTGTGTGTGTGTGTATGTATGTGTGTGTGTGTGTGTGTTTACCTATATGTGGTTGCAGGGGTCGATTCACAGCTCCTGGCCCGGCCTCTTCACTGATCGTTACTAGGTCCTCTCTCTCCCTGCTCCATAAGCTTCGTCATACCTCGTCTTAAAACGATGTATGGTGTCATGTAGGGGGGTAATGGAATGAAAGAATAATTGGGGAATACGGGAGTAATCGGAGGGAGTAGGTAGGATATGGGCAGGAGAGGTGAGTCAAGTGACAGGATAGGAGGTAATGTGAGGTCACTGTCGACTAGACTATCAACTCTCATTATCTCTACCACCACACTACTCACCCTCTCACTGCTTGAAATAAAATAATGAATAGAAGAATAAATAACGGGGAAAGTGAATATTACTATTTCACTCAAACACAGTTTATTATTAAGACCTTGTACAATAATATATTTGGGAAGAGGAGAACCCTATTGGGCTTAGATAAATGCGGATGGTACATATAAGCAGTGAGACAGGGAATACAATCAACTGACGAAACAGAATATAACTTACAATATAGTTCAAAGGACAGTTCACCACAGGAACTCAGTCACACTCTAGCCACAGGTCCCAAGACCTACACAGTCGAGCACTGCTCCAGTCATTAATCTGCCCAGTGTCTCCAAAAGTCTCTCCTCCAGACTCCAGCAGCTCTCTCCCAGAGCTCTGCACACAGGCAGCAGCTCTACCAGAATCTCTAGCCCAGAACTCCGCACACAGGCCAGAGCTCTGCCCGAAACTGCTGCTTAGAGCTCTGCACACCGGCAGCAGCTCCGCTCGAATCTCTCCAGCTGTTTTCTTGAGCTTATATGGTCCTTAAAGCACCCCCCTTCCCCATAAGGCATAGACCACGTGTTACGACCTGACGCCGAGACCTGATGCTAGTCAAGAACAAAAGACCTGACTTAAGCCGTGAGGCATGGCTGACAGCTATTTGCCAAGGCAAAGTGTGTGACAGTTACTGGTTAGTTAGGTTTTCCTTAGTGACCTCACAAGCATTACACTACAATGGTTCCTGCCTCCACTACGTCACTTGCCAGACTATTCCACTTCATGACAACTCTGTGGGTAAAGAAATACTTGCTAACATCTCTCTGACTCACCTGAGTCTTCAACTTCCAATTGTGACCCCTTGTTTCTGTGTCCCATCTCTGGAACATCCTGTCTCTGTCCACCTTGTCAATTTCTCGCAGTATTCTGTATGTCGTTATCATGTCTCCCCTAATCCCCCTGTCCTCCAGTGTCGTCAGGCCGATTTCCCTTACCCTTTCTTTATAGGACATTCCCCTTAGCTCTGGAACAAGCCTTGTTGCAAACCTTTGCATTTTCTCTAATTTCTTAACGTGCTTGATCAGATGTAGGTTCCAAACTGGTGCTGCATACTCCAGTATGGTCCTGATGTACACAGTGTAGTCTTGAACGATTCCTTACTGAGGTATTAGAACACTTTTCTCATGTTTGCCAGGCGCCCATATGCTGCAGCAGTTATCTGGTTGATGTGCACCTCAGGAGATGTGCTCGGTATTATACTCACCCCAAGATCCTTTCCCTTGAGTGAGGTTTGCAGTCTTTGGCCACCTAGCCTATACTCTGTCTGCGGGCTTCTCTGCCATTCCCCGATCTTCAAGACTTTGCACTTGGTGGGGTTAAATTCGAGAAGCCAGTTGCTGGACCAAGATCCAGCCTGTCCAGGTTTCTTTGTTGTCCTGCCTGATTCTCATCCGATTTAGTTTTCATTAACTTCACATCATCTGCAAACAGGGACACTTCTGAGTCTTTCCCTTCCGTCATGTCATTCACATATATCAAAAAATGGCACTGGTCCTAGAACTGACCCCTGTGGAACCCTGTTCGTCACAAGCGCCTACTTTGATACCTCGTCACGTACCATGACTCGTTGTTGTCTCCATGTCAGGTATTCTCTGATCCACTGCAGTGCCCTTCCTGTTATACATGCCTGATCCTCTAGCTTTCGCATTAATCTCTTGTGAAGAACTGTGTCGAAGGCCTTCTTGCGGTCCAAGAAAATGCAATCTACCACCCCTCTCTCTCGTGTCTTACTTTTGTTACCTTGTCATAAAACTCCAGTAGGCTTGTGACACAGGATTTGTCTTCCAAGAATCCATGCTGGTTGTCGTTTATAAGCTTGTTCCGTTCTAGGTGCTCCACCACTCTCCTCCTGATAATCTTCTTGACTTTGCATACTGTACACGTCAGTGACACTGGTCCTGCCTGATTCTCATCCGATTTAGTTTTCATTAACTTCACATCATCTGCAAACAGGGACACTTCTGAGTCTTTCCCTTCCGTCATGTCATTCACATATATCAAAAAATGGCACTGGTCCTAGAACTGACCCCTGTGGAACCCTGTTCGTCACAAGCGCCTACTTTGATACCTCGTCACGTACCATGACTCGTTGTTGTCTCCATGTCAGGTATTCTCTGATCCACTGCAGTGCCCTTCCTGTTATACATGCCTGATCCTCTAGCTTTCGCATTAATCTCTTGTGAAGAACTGTGTCGAAGGCCTTCTTGCGGTCCAAGAAAATGCAATCTACCACCCCTCTCTCTCGTGTCTTACTTTTGTTACCTTGTCATAAAACTCCAGTAGGCTTGTGACACAGGATTTGTCTTCCAAGAATCCATGCTGGTTGTCGTTTATAAGCTTGTTCCGTTCTAGGTGCTCCACCACTCTCCTCCTGATAATCTTCTTGACTTTGCATACTGTACACGTCAGTGACACTGGTCTATAATTTAGTGCCTCGTGTCTGTCTCCTTTCTTAAAAATGGGGACTACACTTGCTGTCTTCCATACCTCAGGTAGTTGACTAGTTTCAATGAATGTGTTGAAAATTGTTGTCAGTGGCACACACAGCATCTCTGCTCCCTCTCTAAGGACCCATAGAGAGATGTCTGGTCCCACTGCCTTTGAGGTATCAAGGTTACTTAGCAGCTTCACCTCGGTTGTGTGTATTCATCCAACACTTGTTGGTATATCCCTTGTTAGTGTATCCACCCCCCTGTTCTTACTTCCTGGAGTCCTTTTTTTCTCCACTGTAAATACTTCCTTAAATCTCATGGAGAGCTCCTCACATACTTCTTGGTCGTTTATTGTGAGCTCCCCACCTTCTTCCTTCAGCCTGATTATCTGGTCCTTGACTGTCTTCCTCCTGATGTGGCTATACAACAGCTTCGGGTCAGACTTGATTTTTGATGCTATGTCGTTTTTGTACTGTCGCTGGGCCTCCCTCCTTATCTGTGCATACTCGTTTCTGGCTCTTCGACTAATCTCTTTATTTTCCTGTGTCCTTTGTCTTCTGTACTTTTTCCATTCTCTGGTGCCTTAGTTTTTGCCTCCCTACACCTTCGGGTAAACCAAGGGCTCGTTTTGGTCTTACCATTGTTTCTGCTGCCCTTGGAAACAAACCTTTCCTCTGCTGCCTTGCATTTTGTTGTTACATAGTCTATCATTTCGTTACTGATTTTCCTACCAATTCTCTTTCCCACTGAACCTCCTACAGGAAGTTCCTCATGCCTGTGTGTGTGTGTGTGTGTGTGTGTGTGTGTGTGTGTGTGTGTGTGTGTGTGTGTGTGTGTGTGTGTGTGTGTACTCACCTAGTTGAGGTTGCAGGAGTCGGGTCCGAGCTCCTGGCCCCGCCTCTTCACTGTGTTTGTGTGTGTGTGTGTGTGTGTGTGTGTGTGTGTGTGTGTGTGTGTGTGTGTGTGTGTGTGTGTGTGTGTAGACTACATACACACATACCTTTTAAGAGTCTTATCGCCATAGAAATTCTCTCGCTTTTAGTGTAAGCACCCTCACCATCCCTCTCTCTCTCTCTCTCACTCTCCCTCTTCCATCCTCCTCACACCCTTCCTTCTACCCTCCTCTCATCCCCTCTCCTTCCCCACCCCTCCAAATCACCAGGCATTCACAGCTGAGGGGAAAATGACCCACTTGTTGCTCGTTTTCTCTCTCTCTCTTTATTACACTTTCTCTTTCGTTTACGATATCGCTTACATCTCTCTTATCACCGCTCTCATGGTCTTACTTCCTATTCTTCTTCCTCTCCCTTTCCTTTATCTCATCACCTATATTTCCTTCTCTTCCTTCTCTCCTACCTTCCTTCCTTTCTCTCTCTCTCTCTCTCTCTCGCTCTTTCTCCCTACACATTCCTTAATTACTACTCTGCCCCTTACTCGTCCCTCTCCCTTGTCATTATCGCTCGCCTCTCCCCTCTTCTTTTCTTCCCTCTACATCCGTTCGTTTGGCAATGCCCTTTCCCCTCTCTTCCTTTGTTCGGCTCTCATCTCTCCCTTCCATCCCTTCACCTCTTTCTCTAATTTATTGCCCTCTGCTTCTGTCCCTTCCTCTCCTTTCCTTCTATTTTCCTCCATTCCTTTAGTACACGATATCTCCTTATTCCTAAAGTTATTCCTCGTCTTTTAGTCTTGCTCTTCGTGGAAATAAATTCTTCACCTCCTCCCTATGCTCCATCTTCACTGATACAATCATCTCCCATTCTCCATTATTTTCTTTTTCTTTTATCTTTGTTTCTCTTATTTATCTTTCCATATTAGGTGTAGCAACTTTCATTCGATTGTTACCTTGTGCTTACTTAAAAAAAAGTGAACCACGGTACGGGTGGGGATGGAACTCGCGGCAGGTAAGTCGTAAAACTCCAGACCAGTGCGTAAGCCACTGGGCCAGCTGAGTACAATAAGATTCGCCCAACTAGGTATATTTATACACCATAGGAAGGTTAGCATGGGTCGAGCCATGCTAACCTTCCTATGTATAAATATACCTAGTGAAATGAAGATGATGTAATCAGTCCATCAACCTTAAAGAAACAGATTTGAGGTGGTCAGTCCCACAGCCTGGAGAAGATTTCAAGATCACAGAGCTGAACTCTTCTCCAGGCTGAGGGACTGACCACCTCAAATACTGATGGACTGATGACATCATCATTTCATTGCTACACTTGCTGCCTCTGTATCTGAGTGAAGAAGACTACTGTGCAGGTGAAACGTCTCAACAATAAAGATACCCAACTGCTGCACATGTGTCTTAATCATCAATGTGTTATCTATGTTCTTCGCCGCTATGTTACGCATCTCTCTTATCGGCACCATTCGTATTTCGTACTCTCTGTTGCCCGTTGTTATATCTCCCATTCTCTCGTATTTTTTTTTTATTGTTCCCACTCTGATTTTTATTGATCTTCCTTCACACTCTTTATTCCATTTATTCCTCTCTCAGTTGATCATCTTTCGAGCACTTTCAATTTCATTTATATCTTTCTGTATACATGCTTCTCTCTTCTTTGTTGTCTCTCCTTATTTTATCTTACTAATCGTTATTTATAATCCTTCTCTCGTCTTTACTGCTACTCATCATTCTACCTTTATTATTCTGGTCCTCGTATCCTTCTGTTTGTAATTGTTCCAGAATAATTAATTCCCTTGAGTCATATTCTCTCTCTCTCTCTCTCTCTCTCTCTCTCTCTCTCTCTCTCTCTCTCATTTCTCCTTTCCCCATTATTTCAACTTTCAATGATAATTTCTTCTTCTGGATCTTTTCTCATGTTCACTGTGTCTTTCCATCATTCTTGACTGTTCTGCTGTTTCTCTTCGTTCCAGTACTGTTTACATTGGCTTATTTTTCGTGTCCCCCTTGAATTACTCTCTATTATTGTTCTCACATTTTCACCATTCTCTTTATCAGTCTCTCTCTCTCTCTTTCCCCGCCTCTCCCTGTCTCCCTTGCCTCACTTCCCCGTCTTTCTCCCCTCTCCTCTTTTCTCCCCTTGACGTGGCTGGTTGTGAGGGAGGGGAGCGATGACTTTGTGAGAACACATAATAACAGAAGCTAAGCGAGGGAGAGTCGAACGTGTGACACTGTCATCCTTGCCACAGAAGTTGGGGGAAGGGAAGCAACGTCCCTTCACCCCTCACCTGAGGGGGCAATTCTCCCCCTGCCTCATCCCATCATACCCGCCCTCCAGCATGGATTCAGAGGTGAGGAAGGAGAAAGATGAGTCGACTGAATGTTTCTAAACCGCAAGGTTTTTGATATAGTAGTACGTAGATATAAATTCAGATGTTAACACTTTTGGGGCCTAGTTCCGAAGCCTTCTGTGTATCCACATGTTCTTGCGCTACCGTCCACGGGATGGATATAGGGTGCACAATAAACTAGCCACTGCGGTGGCAACATCTAAATCTACGGTGATACACACTGGCCAGTCAGTTTTAGGACTCTCTTGCTTTGGGTTCAACCCCTAGCCGTTCCGTGGTTGGTACACAGGTGCTCAGCACATTATAGAAGCAAAGAGTATACTGGAAGATTAAAGCATATGTAATGAGATGCTTGATGAACAGCAGTCGCTATAATGGATGAAGTATGAGGGTGAGGGAGTGCAACTAGTGGAGTGTCACCAGGACGAGAGTGCAACTAGTGGAGTGTCACCAGGACGAGAGTGCAACTAGTGGAGTGTCACCAGGACGAGAGTGCAACTAGTGGAGTGTCACCAGGACGAGAGTGCAACTAGTGGAGTGTCACCAGGACGAGAGTGCAACTAGTGGAGTGTCACCAGGACGAGAGTGCAACTAGTGGAGTGTCACCAGGACGAGAGTGCAACTAGTGGAGTGTCACCAGGACGAGAGTGCAACTAGTGGAGTGTCACCAGGACGAGAGTGCAACTAGTGTCAACACGATCAGAGAGCAACTAGAGGAAGGAAACTCACGATGCATAGAGGTGATACGTCAGGTCATTAGCTAACTCATCCTGTACTCTCCCAGAGCATTCCAACACTCATCCTGTACTCTCCCAGAGCATTCCAACATTCATCCTGTACTCTCCTAGAGCATTCCAACACTCATCCTGTACTCTCCCAGAGCATTCCAACACTCATCCTGTACTCTCCCAGAGCATTCCAACACCCATCCTATACTCTCCCAGAGCATTCCAACACCCATCCTATACTCTCCCAGAACATTCCAACACCCATCCTATACTCTCCCAGAGCATTCCAACACCCATCCTATACTCTCCCAGAGCATTCCAACACCCATCCTATACTCTCCCAGAGCATTCCAACACCCATCCTATACTCTCCCAGAGCATTCCAACACCCATCCTATACTCTCCCAGAGCATTCCAACAATCATCCTGTACTCTCCCAGAACATTCCAACAATCATCCTGTACTCTCCCAGAGCATTCCAACAATCATCCTGTACTCTCCCAGAACATTCCAACAATCATCCTGTACTCTCCCAGAGCATTCCAACAATCATCCTGTACTCTCCCAGAGCATTCCAACAATTATCCTGTACTCTCCCAGAGCATTCCAACAATCATCCTGTACTCTCCCAGAGCATTCCAACAATCATCCTGTACTCTCCCAGAGCATTCCAACAATTATCCTGTACTCTCCCAGAGCATTCCAACAATCATCCTGTACTCTCCCAGAGCATTCCAACACTCATCCTGTACTCTCCCAGAGCATTCCAACAATCATCCTGTACTCTCCTAGAGCATTCCAACAATCATCCTGTACTCTCCCAGAGCATTCCAACAATTATCCTGTACTCTCCCAGAGCATTCCAACAATCATCCTGTACTCTCCCAGAGCATTCCAACAATCATCCTGTACTCTCCCAGAGCATTCCAACAATCACCATGTACTCTCCCAGAGCATTCCAACAATCATCCTGTACTCTCCCAGAGCATTCCAACACTCATCCTGTACTCTCCCAGAGCATTCCAACAATCATCCTGTACTCTCCCAGAGCATTCCAACACTCATCCTGTACTCTCCCAGAGCATTCCAACACTCATCCTGTACTCTCCTAGAGCATTCCAACAATCATCCTGTACTCTCCCAGAGCATTCCAACAATTATCCTGTACTCTCCCAGAGCATTCCAACACTCATCCTGTACTCTCCCAGAGCATTCCAACAATCATCCTGTACTCTCCCAGAGCATTCCAACAATCACCTTGTACTCTCCCAGAGCATTCCAACAATCATCCTGTACTCTCCCAGAGCATTCCAACACTCATCCTGTACTCTCCCAGAGCATTCCAACAATCATCCTGTACTCTCCCAGAGCATTCCAACAATCATCCTGTACTCTCCCAGAACACTCCAAAAATCATCCTGTATCCTAGAGCATTCCAACAATCATCTTGTACTCTCCCAGAGCATTCCAACAATCATCCTGTACTCTCCTAGAGCATTCCAACAATCATCCTGTACTCTCCCAGAGCATTCCAACAATCATCCTGTACTCTCCCAGAGCATTCCAACAATCATCCTGTACTCTCCTAGAGCATTCCAACAATCATCCTGTACTCTCCCAGAGCATTCCAACAATCATCCTGTACTCTCCTAGAGCATTCCAACAATCATCCTGTACTCTCCTAGAGCATTCCAACAATCATCCTGTACTCTCCTAGAGCATTTCAACAATCATCCTGTACTCTCCCAGAGCATTCCAACAATCATCCTGTACTCTCCTAGAGCATTCCAACAATCATCCTGTACTCTCCCAGAGCATTCCAACAATCATCCTGTACTCTCCTAGAGCATTCCAACAATCATCCTGTACTCTCCTAGAGCATTTCAACAATCATCCTGTACTCTCCCAGAGCATTCCAACAATCATCCTGTACTCTCCCAGAACATTCCAACAATCATCCTGTACTCTCCCAGAGCATTCCAACAATCATCCTGTACTCTCCCAGAACATTCCAACAATCATCCTGTACTCTTCCAGAGCATTCCAACAATCATCCTGTACTCTCCTAGAGCATTCTAACAATCATCCTGTACTCTCCCAGAACATTCCATTAATACCCAAACTGCTTGTCTGTGACTGTCCTAGCAGACCAGGGCTGTGGAGCTTGAAGACAGTCACATAATGACTGTTTTATGTCAGTGGCACAGTTACTACACATACGACTGTCTGAGCTACAGTAAACCGTCCACTTAGTTTAGGAAGTTAGCTTGCGCGTCGATGTTCTTATGTTGCAGAATTCAACTCCAGTGTGGCCTTGTCTGCCGAGGAAGCCAAAATAATGAGAATACAAATTAAGAAGGATGAAAGCTACAGGTGTACTTCACCTCTCAGGTGAGCTGACGTTCTTCACCTGTTAGGTATGTGTATGTGTGTGTGTGTGTGTGTGTGTGTGTGTGTGTGTGTGTGTGTGTGTGTGTGTGTGTGTGCGCGCGCGCGTGTGTATGTGTTAGTTACCATTTTGTCCTAGGCACATGTCGATTTGACACTAGGCCTGTTGTGTGTGTAGGTGTGTGTGTGTGTGTGTAGATGTGTGTGTAGATGTGTGTGTAGATGTGTGTGTGTAGGTGTGTGTGTGTAGGTGTGTGTGTGTAGGTGTGTGTGTAGGTGTGTGTGTGTAGGTGTGTGTGTAGGTGTGTGTGTAGGTGTGTGTGTGTAGGTGTGTGTGTGTAGGTGTGTGTGTGTAGGTGTGTGTGTGTAGGTGTGTGTGTGTAGGTGTGTGTGTGTAGGTGTGTGTATGTAGGTGTGTGTATGTAGGTGTGTGTGTGTAGGTGTGTAGGTGTGTGTGTGTAGGTGTGTGTGTGTGTGTAGGTGTGTGTGTGTGTAGGTGTGTGTGTGTAGGTGTGTGTGTGTGTAGGTGTGTGTGTGTGTAGGTGTGTGTGTGTAGGTGTGTGTGTGTAGGTGTGTGTGTGTAGGTGTGTGTGTGTAGGTGTGTGTGTGTAGGTGTGTGTGTGTAGGTGTGTGTAGGTGTGTGTGTAGGTGTGTGTGTAGGTGTGTGTGTGTAGGTATGTGTGTGTAGGTGTGTGTGTGTGTAGGTGTGTGTGTGTAGGTGTGTGTGTATGTGTGTGTGTGTATGTGTGTGTGTAGGTGTGTGTGTGTAGGTGTGTGTGTGTAGGTGTGTGTGTAGGTGTGTGTGTGTAGGTGTGTGTGTGTAGGTGTGTGTGTAGGTGTGTGTGTGTAGGTGTGTGTGTGTAGGTGTGTGTGTGTGTGTTTAAACACAGTCATAAGTGTAGACACGTAGCGTACATGATTCACGTCGCTTCTTTTATGACTGCTTTACGAAATATTTCTCACTTGTCACAATTTAGAACACCTGAACACGAAGTTCACTCCTGAACCTGAGTGAACTTCAAACACTTAATGCCTAAATTAAGTGAAGCAAAACTCTCAGTGTATATAAACTGAAAAATACACATCTCTCGGTGTAGTCTTGTATATGACCCTTGTATATGCAGTATTATTCTGTCAAATTACGACCTTACCGATCAATTACATACATACATATACATACCATATATAGCTACAGGTGAATGCATACATACATACACATACATACATGCTAAGGTTCTCCCTTACCACGAAAACCTTAACATACTCTCTCTACTTAAGAATTTTAAAATAAAACCTGTATTTAAAAATCTTGATGAGTGTAAAGACTTTTGATTAAAAATTGCCCCAGAAATGCTGACGGCTGTGTCTACAAGATTCCTTGTAAAAAATGTGATAAAATTTACTACGGTCAAACTGGGAAAAAGTCTTGAACTAAGATTACAACAACATAAACAGAGCATTAGAAGTGGACAAGAGTCTAATGCTCTGTTTATTCGTGCGAAAGATTTTAACCATCCAATTGATTTTCAAAAGACCGAGGAAGTTGTATCAAGCAGGTACATGGTTGAGAGAAATATAAAAGACTCAGTCTTTACAAAAAAATAGTTTTGGTTTTATTACGAATATTGGTTTAGGTTTATAAAGAAAAGATGCATTTATAATGATTTAACCATCCCAAGTGCATCATAATCCAACGAATGTAATGTCGTATGTGAGGTAATATCTCAGTCTTATAAGCCTTCAGCTGTTCTAATATTTTTCAAGGTCCTTCATAATGTGAAAAATCACGAAAACGATTGGAATTTCGCGGTGGTTGTTGTGCACATACATACTGCAAACCTTCCAAGGTGGCAACACTACCTACAGTGAACACTGGGGTTGTGGCAACACTGCCTAAATTGAACACAGAGGTTGTGACAACACTGCCTAGCTCTAGTGAGCACAGGGGTTGTGGCAACACTGCCTAGCTCTAGAGTGAACACAGTTGTGGCAACACTGCCTAAATTGAACACAGAGGTTGTGACAACACTGCCTAGCTCTAGTGAACACAGGGGTTGTGGCAACACTGCCTAGCTCTAGAGTGAACACAGGGGTTGTGGCAACACTGCCTACAGTGAACACAGGGGTTGTGGCAACACTGCCTAGCTCTAGAGTGAACACAGGGGTTGTGGCAACACTGCCTACAGTGAACACAGGGGTTGGGACAACACTGCCTAGCTCTAGAGTGAACACAGGAATGACAACACTGTGAACGCACGCACGCACGCACGCACGCACGCAACACAAGCAATAAAGCAAATAATAAAAATGTCAGAACTTCATCGATTTTACAATAAAGCTTCTTTGTAGACGAGGAAAAAATCGTCAAGCAAGAAGGCGCCATGAATGACTCTGTACACGAAGCTCACTGAAGCACAGCTCTCCTTACACACCACGAAGCTCACTGAAGCACAGCTCTCCTTACACACCACGAAGCTCACTAAAGCACAGCTCTCCTTACCACGAAGCTCAATGAAGCACAGCTCTCCTTACCACGAAGCTCACTGAAGCACAGCTCTCCTTACACACCACGAAGCTCACTAAAGCACAGCTCTCCTTACCACGAAGCTCACTGAAGCACAGCTCTCCTTACCACGAAGCTCACTGAAGCACAGCTCTCCTTACACACCACGAAGCTCACTGAAACACAGCTCTCCTTACACACCACGAAGCTCACTAAAGCACAGCTCTCCTTACCACGAAGCTCACTGAAGCACAGCTCTCCTTACCACGAAGCTCACTGAAACACAGCTCTCCTTACACACCACGAAGCTCACTGAAACACAGCTCTCCTTACACACCACGAAGCTCACTGAAGCACAGCTCTCCTTACACACCACGAAGCTCACTGAAGCACAGCTCTCCTTACACACCACGAAGCTCACTGAAACACAGCTCTCCTTACACACCACGAAGCTCACTGAAACACAGCTCTCCTTACACACCACGAAGCTCACTGAAACACAGCTCTCCTTACACACCACGAAGCTCACTGAAGCACAGCTCTCCTTACACACCACAAAGCTCACTGAAGCACAGCTCTCCTTACACACCACGAAGCTCACTGAAGCACAGCTCTCCTTACACACCACGAAGCTCACTGAAGCACAGCTCTCCTTACACACCACGAAGCTCACTGAAGCACAGCTCTCCTTACACACCACGAAGCTCACTGAAGCACAGCTCTCCTTACACACCACGAAGCTCACTGAAGCACAGCTCTCCTTACACACCACGAAGCTCATTGAAACACAGCTCTCCTTACACACCACGAAGCTCACTGAAGCACAGCTCTCCTTACACACCACGAAGCTCACTGAAGCACAGCTCTCCTTACACACCACGAAGCTCACTGAAGCACAGCTCTCCTTGCACACCACGAAGCTCACTGAAGCACAGCTCTCCTTACACACCACGAAGCTCACTGAAGCACAGCTCTCCTTACACACCACGAAGCTCACTGTAGCACAGCTCTCCTTACACACCACGAAGCTCACTGAAGCACAGCTCTCCTTACACACCACGAAGCTCACTGAAGCACAGCTCTCCTTACACACCACGAAGCTCACTGAAGCACAGCTCTCCTTACACACCACGAAGCTCACTGAACCACAGCTCTCCTTACACACCACGAAGCTCACTGAAGCACAGCTCTCCTTACACACCACGAAGCTCACTGAAGCACAGCTCTCCTTACACACCACGAAGCTCACTGAAGCACAGCTCTCCTTGCACACCACGAAGCTCACTGAAGCACAGCTCTCCTTACACACCACGAAGCTCACTGAAGCACAGCTCTCCTTACCACGAAGCTCACTGAAGCACAGCTCTCCTTACACACCACGAAGCTCACTGAAGCACAGCTCTCCTTACACACCACGAAGCTCACTGAAGCACAGCTCTCCTTACACACCACCAAGCTCACTGAAGCACAGCTCTTACACACCACGAAGCTCACTGAAGCACAGCTCTCCTTACACACCACGAAGCTCACTGAAGCACAGCTCTCCTTGCGCACCACGAAGCTCACTGAAGCACAGCTCTCCTTACACACCACAAAGTTCACTGAAGCACAGCTCTCCTTACACACCACGAAGCTCACTGAAGCACAGCTCTCCTTGCACACCACGAAGCTCACTGAAGCACAGTTCTCCTTACACACCACGAAGCTCACTGAAGCACAGCTGTCCCCCACACACCACGAAGCTCACTGAAGCACAGCTCTCCTTACACATCACGAAGCTTACTGAAGCACAGTTCTCCTTACACACCACGAAGCTCGCTGAAGCATAGCTCTCCTTACACACCACGAAGCTCACTGAAGCACAGCTCTCCTTACACATCACGAAGCTCACTGAAGCACAGTTCTCCTTACACACCACGAAGCTCACTGAAGCACAGCTCTCCTTACAGATCACGAAGCTCACTGAAGCACAGTTCTCCTTACACACCACGACGCTCACTGAAGCACAGCTCTCCTTACACACCACGACGCTCACTGAAGCACAGCTGTCCCCCACACACCACGAAGCTCACTGAAGCACAGCTCTCCTCACATCACGAAGCTCACTGAAGCACAGGTCTCCACACGCACGACGATGCTCAATAAAGCACAGCTCTTCACACACACACACCACGAAGCTCATTGAAACACAGCTCTCTCCACGCACACCACAAAGCTCAGTGAAGCACAACTCTCCCACACACACCACGAAGCTCACTGAAGCACAGCTCTCTCTACATACACCACGGAGCTCACTGAAGCACAGCTCTCCCACACACACGACGAAGCTCACCATATACACACCACGAAGCTCAGTGAAGCAAAGGTCTCCACACACACATCACGAAGCTCACAGAAGCGCAACTCTCCTAAACACACACCAAGAAGCTCACTGAAGCACATCTCTCCCCACACACCACTAAGCTTACTGAAGCACAGCTCTCCCCACACACCACTAAGCTTACTGAACATAAGAACATAAGAAAGGAGGCACACTGCAGGAGGCCTGTTGGCCCATACTAGGCAGGTCCTTTACAATTCATCCCACTAACAAAACATTTGCCCAACCCAGTTTTCAATGCCACCCAAGAAATAAGCTCTGATGTGAAAGTCCCACTCACATCCAACCCCTCCCACTCATGTACTTATCCAACCTAAATTTGAAACTACCCAAAGTCCCAGCCTCAATAACCCAACTAGGTAGACTGTTCCACTCATCAACTACCCTATTTCCAAACCAATACTTTCCTATGTCCTTTCTAAATCTAAACTTATCTAATTTAAATCCATTACTGCGGGTTCTCTCTTGGAGAGACATCCTCAAGACCTTATTAATATCCCCTTTATTAATACCTATCTTCCACTTATACACTTCGATCAGGTCTCCCCTCATTCTTCGTCTAACAAGTGAATGTAACTTAAGAGTCTTCAATCTTTCTTCATAAGGAAGATTTCTAATGCTATGTATTAATTTAGTCATCCTACGCTGAATGTTTTCTAACGAATTTATGTCCATTCTGTAATATGGAGACCAGAACTGAGCTGCATAATCTAGGTGAGACCTTACTAATGATGTATAAAGCTGCAGTATGACCTCTGGACTTCTGTTGCTTACACTTCTTGATATTGATAAATTAGACACATGTGCAACTCTTGGGTATCATTATTGAGGAAACGTTTCGCCACACAGTGGCTTCATCAGTCCATACGTAGGACTGATGAAGCCACTGTGTGGCGAAACGTTTCCTCAATAAAGATACCCAAGAGTTGCACATGTGTCTAATTTATCAACATGTCGGTTCTCTGAACCATTCATCTACAAACTTCTTGATATAAATCCCAGTAATCTATTTGCCTTATTACGTACGCTTAGGCATTGCTGTCTTGGTTTAAGGTTGCTGCTCACCATAACCACCAAACCCACAGCTCTCCTACACACCACGTGTAATATGTTGCCTGACAGTGGGGGGGGGGCAGACTGGCAGAGACTATATATAAATGTAATGGCTTGATAAAGCTCCTGGAGAGCGAAACGTTGCCACAATAAATGTCACATTAGTTGCACTTGTGTCCTTTTACTTTACAAATTGTCGGTAATTCTACCAACTTTATTACATGAGATTAAGACACATGTGCAACATCTGGGTATCTTTATTGTAGACGTTTCGCCATCCAGTGGCTTTATCAATACAAATTCTAGGACATAACTTTAAGACAGTAGAACTATGTGCAGAAGATGAGGTAATCAGTCCCTCAACCTAGGAGTAGGTGCGAACAGCACCATAGTCGTGGAGATTCTGAAGCAGAAGAAAGGATCCTGGCGTTTATATAGTAACGTCAGGTGTAGCAGACGAGGGCATATTCACTGGTAGGCGGGATTCCCCAGTGGAAGTAGGTCCTTCCCAAAGAGATGGGTTAGTTGTAGTAGTAGTTGTCGTAGCCGTGAAGGTTATGTACATGTCCTCAGAATTAAGATTCCATGATGTTGCAGTGTCTGACAAGTTGTGTACGAATAGTATATAATACCGACAAGATGAGATTAAGACACATGTGCAACATCTGGGTATCTTTATTGTAGACGTTTCGCCATCCAGTGGCTTTATCAATACAAATTCTAGGACATAACTTGAAGACAGTAGAACTATGTACAGAAGATGAGGTAATCAGTCCCTCAACCTAGGAGTAGGTGCGAAGAGCACCATAGTCGTGGAGACACTGCAACATCATGGAATCTTAATTCTGAGGACATGTACATAACCTTCACGGCTACGACAACTACTACTACAACTAACCCATCTCTTTGGGAAGGACCTACTTCCACTGGGGAATCCCGCCTACCAGTGAATATGCCCTCGTCTGCTACACCTGACGTTACTATATAAGCGCCAGGATCCTTTCTTCTGCTTCAGAATCTCCACGACTATGGTGCTCTTCGCACCTACTCCTAGGTTGAGGGACTGATTACCTCATCTTCTGCACATAGTTCTACTGTCTTAAAGTTATGTCCTAGAATTTGTATTGATAAAGCCACTGGATGGCGAAACGTCTACAATAAAGATACCCAGATGTTGCACATGTGTCTTAATCTCATCTTGTCGGTATTATATACCATTCGTACACAACTTTATTACAGTTAGAGACTATATAGCCAGGAAGTTAACACACAATACAAAAAGATTTAAGTGCTTAAAAAATTGGTTTAAAGTTACCTTGATCCTAAAACAAAATGTATTTTGTAACCTAACTTTATGACAAGGTTGGGTAACCATTAGAAGGAAACGCATTTACCATCATTCGTTCCACTACCGCCTTGTCACGGACATCACGGTTCAAGCGACCCTCCGAACCGCAGTCTTCCCCCACTCATCCTTCAGGGTGTAGGTACTGCACGCTTGTGTCCCGTGGCCTGGTAGACAACGCTCTCACCTTACACACTGAGTATCCGTAGTTCGGTCCCCGGCAAAGGTGGAAATGCCAGAAATGTTTCTCTAAGACACATGCTGTCTCTGTTCACCTAGCAATAAGTAGGTACCTGGATGTTAGTTGACAGATGTGGGCCGCATCCTGGGGCACAAGACTGAAGGACCACAATGGAAATAAGACAGTCTCGATGACGCACTGGCTTTCTTGGGTTATCTTAGGTGGCTAACTCTCCGGGGTTAAAAATCCGAACAAAATTTTACCTTATCTTACTCCAGTTACTGAACACGGTGTGGCACTGAACTCAGTGAATACGGTATGGCACGGAGCTAGAGTCTTACAAGGAGTGCCAAGGTATCCTCAGTGCCAGGGACAGGCACTGATACCAGAAGTGCTGCTTTTGTGTAAATGGTTTCGAAAACTGACAAGTTGATAAATGAGACATTTGTACATCTGTGTTTTTTTTTATTATTCTGGAAAGGTTTGCCGACCAGTGGTTTCTTCAGTCCAATACAGAGCATGGTGGAAGAAGAGAAGGAATTTGAGGTAATCAGTCCCTCAGCCTGGAGTCGAGGTGTTTAGTCCATCAGTCTTGATACCAATACTGGACTGAACACATCAACGCCAGGCTGAGGGACTGATTACCTCAAACTACTCCTCCACACCTTCCATCGTTTTCTGTACTGGACTGAAGAAACCACTGATTGATACCCAAATGATGCACAAGTGTCCCACTTACCAGGTTACTAAACTGGCGTCTTCGTGAGAGAAAGTTAACAGGCATGGTTAATTGGTTGGTTAATGGGGCTAAAATTATCAGGCACGGTTAATTGGATGGTTAATGGGGCTAAAATTATCAGGCATGGTTAATTGGTTAATTAATGGTGCTAAAATTAACAGGCACGGTTAATTGGTTAATGGTGCTAAAATTAACAGGCACGGTTAATTGGTTGGTTAATGGTGCTAAAATTAACAGGCACGGTTAATTGGTTAATGGGGCTAAAATTATCAGGCACGGTTAAATGGTTGGTTAATGGGGCTAAAATCATTATTAGTCACGGATAATTGATAAATAGGGGCTTAAAGCCTACCGATACACAAGGGTCATTATATATGAATATCACTTGTTCACCAAGAATATTTAGATCCCTAGAACAGGGATTACAGTACACTCTGTGTATACACTGAAAGATATACACCTAGCAGTGCATATACTGAAATATATGCACTTGGCAGTATATATATATATATATATATATATATATATATATATATATATATATATATATATATATATATATATATATATATATGCAAAACAACCACTCTGAAAGAATAGAGAAATTCCAAGCGCTTTCGTGGCTACTCACATTATCAAGGAACTATATAGTTCCTTGATAATGTGAGTAGCCACGAAAGCGCTTGGAATTTCTCTATTCTTTCAGAGTGGTTGTTTTGCATATTTTGAAATCACCTGTTTACTGTGATCTTATTGCATATATATATATATATATATATATATATATATATATATATATATATATATATATATATATATATATATATATATCTTAGTTTCACACATTCAAAATCACGAGTCTCGAAATTTTGCATCATTTCCAAACCTATTTACTGTACAAGTGTTGGTATAATTACTGTACTAGTGCTGGCATACTTATTGTATAAGTACTGGTATAATTGCTCTTCAAGAACTGGTATTATTTCTGTACAAGTGCTGATATAATAATGCACTAGTGCTGGTATAATTACTGTACAAGAGCTGGTATAATTACTGTACAAGAGCTGGTTTAATTACTGTACAAGAGCTGGTATAATTACTGTACAAGTGCTGATATAATAATGCACTAGTGCTGGTATAATTACTGTACAAGAGCTGGTATAATTACTGTACAAGAGCTGGTATAATTACTGTACAATAGCTGGTATAATTACTGTACAAGTGCTGGTATAATTACTGTGCAAGAGCTGGTATAATTACTGTACTAGTGCTGGTAAAATTACTGTACACATGCTGGTATAATTACAACAGCTGGTATAATTACTAACCCGTAAAGTACAAACGAGAACAATAAATATTTAAGTAATAAATTATCATAATTATCTTAATAAGAATGTACATTATGACAACCTAAGTTGAGAACATGTCTAAACCTGTTTGGAAATGTGCGTGTCACGTAGTTTAGGTGTTGGAAATGCCCGTGTCACGTAGTTCAGGAGTTGCAAATACATGCGTATTTCCAACACCTGAGGACAGGAACTGTGAATGGACCCCCTGCAAAAACATATATGTGAGCGCGCGCGAGCACACACACACACACACACACACACACACACACACACACACACACACACACACACATCAATACAATTAAATTCAAACACTTAAGCCAAAATAAACATTCAACATAAAACAGTGAAGGAAGTATGAACCGCGAACATTGTATGTACCTACAGTGATAACATCAGAGTTTATGGGCCGTCAACATGACTCACGAAATCGTAATGACACGATTACAAACCATACCACGGGCGGGATTTGAACCCGCGGTCTGGAGTTTTGAACTCTCTGACCGCGGGTTAAAATCCCGCCCGTGGAATGGTTTCTTATGGGCCGGTGTGGTGTATTATTCACTACTACTGGTGTGTGTGTCGTGCCGCATAGGTAACACTTGTGATTTTAGCTTAAACAGCAATGCTCTTCTTGCCGAATAAGGAAAGCGAAAATTTGTGTATGCAATAATTTCGCAAAAATCATTCTGAACCTAACGAAAAAAATATATTTCGCTGTGTTTCTTTATCATTAAATTATTGTAAACTTATCTAAAATATATTTAGTTGGATTAGGCTAAATTAAATTGCGCTTGTTATAATAAGGTTAGTTTTCTAAAGTTCCTTTGGTACAAAAAATATTAATTTTTACGTTAACATAAATAAAAAAAATATATCTTTAAACGTATAAAAGAAATTTTTAGAAAGGACTTAATTTTAAATGAGTTCTTGCTAATTGATCAATTTTACCTATTCGGCACATTATATATATATATATATATATATATATATATATATATATATATATATATATATATATATATATATATATATATATATTTATTTATGTATGTGTGTGTGTTTAGGAGATGCGTGTTGAAGGTGGACGGGTCCTTCAAGTGAAGGCAATTACTGGGTAGTCTAAAAGGACTAGAAAATAAGCCCATTCTTTCCTTACGCGCATAAAACTTAAGGCAAACACATACACACACACACACACACACACACACACACACACACACACACACGCGCGCGCGCGCGCGCGCGCGATGTTAGGAAGTATTTCCTCAGTCACAGTGTAGTGAGAAAGTGGAATAGTTTTGGGAAGCGATGTAGTGGAGGCAGGATCCATTCATGGCTTTAAGCAGAGGTATGATAAAGCTCATGGTGCAGGGAGTGACCCAGTAGCGGCCAGTGAAGAGGTGGGGGCCAGGAGCTATGACTCGACCCCTGCAACCACAACTAGGTCAGTACACACACACAAACACACACACACAAACACAAACACACACACACACACACACACACACACACACACACACACACACACACACACACACACACATGATAACGACATACAAAATACTGAGAGGAATTGACAAGGTAGAAAAAGACAGGATGTTCCA
>NC_091347.1:16587474-16629974 GCF_038502225.1 Cherax quadricarinatus | reverse complement strand
AATAGGTTTAAAACCTAACAAACTAACTTGAAAGTGCCATAGTATATACTTAGGCATCTGTGGCTGTTATAGTCAAGTCCTAGCTCCTGGCCCCGTCTCATAAGCTGCCGTAAGCTGTGTTCTTTCTCTTCTAGCCCTGTTATGTCTGCTCTTGAATCCTTGCATTATCTTGCATCTAACCAGGTAACCAGTTCTTCATCCAGATCATTCCTCTTCCTGACCACCGTGAGGCTGGGAAGTATTTCTGACATCTCTCTAATTCCTCTGTATCTTTAACGTCAGCCTGTGCCCTCGTGCATCCGTTCCCCGCCTCTAAAAAACATCAAGTCTATCCCTGTCCACTTTGTCAAGTCCTCTGGGAATTTTGTATGTTGCTATCATGTCTCCTTCTATTCTCTAATGTCGTTCGCTCAAATTCTTTTAGTCTAGTATAATCCCTCAGCTTAGAGGTTAGTGTCGTTACGGCCCTCAATACTTCAAGTTATTTTGACTTATCATTTGTGGATTCTATGCTGGTGCTGCATACTCTCAGTCGGGCCTGACACATACTGTATATTGGGTCCTGAGTGACTCTTTTTTTGAGATTCCTGAAAACCAGTTACTGTTGTGGCTACTAGGCATTGTTTGTTGTAGTTATTTTGTAGATGTGAGCCTTAGGTGACGTGCTCGGTGCTATGCTCACCCCGAGGTTTTTCTCCTGCTGTTAGGAATGTCAAACACTTATCGTAAGACTCTGTGTGTGTTTGTGTGTACTCACCTAATTGTGGTTGCAGGGGTCGAGACTCGGCTCCTGGCCCCGCCTCTTCACTGATCGCTACTGGATCCTCTCTCTGCTTCCTGAGCTTTGTCATACCTCTTCTTAAAACTATATATGGTTCCTGCCTCCACTACTTCACTTGCTAGGCTATTCCACTTGCTGACAACTCTATGACTGAAGAAATACTTCCTAACGTCCCTGTGACTCGTCTGAGTCTTCAGCTTCCAGTTGTGACCCCTTGTCCCTGTGTCCCCTCTCTGGAACATCCTATCTCTGTCCACCTTGTCTATTCCCCGCAGTATCTTGTATGTCGTTATCATGTCTCCCCTGACCCTTCTGTCCTCCAGTGTCGTCAGTCCGATTTCCCTTAACCTTTCCTCGCTCTGGGACTAGCCTTGTTGCAAACCTTTGTACTTTCTCTAACTTCTTGACGTGCTTGACCAGGTGTGGGTTCCAGACTGGTGCTGCATACTCCAGTATGGGCCTAACATACACAGTGTACAGTGTCTTGAACGATTCCTTATTAAGGTATCGGAACGCTATTCTCAGGTTTGCCAGGCGCCCGTATGCTGCAGCGGTTATTTGGTTGATGTGTGCCTCCGGTGATGTGCTCGGTGTTATGGTCACCCCAAGGTCTTTCTCCCTGAGTGAGGTCTGTAGTCTTTGTCCACCTAGCCTATACTCTGTCTGCGGTCTTCTTTGCCCCTCCCCAATCTTCATGACTTTGCATTTGGCTGGATTGAATTCGAGAAGCCAGTTACTGGACCACATGTCCAGCCTCTCCAGGTCTCTTTGCAGTCCTGCCTCATCCTCGTCCGATTTAATTCTTCTCATCAACTTCACGTCATCTGCGAACAGGGACACTTCAGAGTCTATTCCTTCCATCATGTCGTTCACATATATCAAAAATAGCACTGGTCCTAGAACTGACCCCTGTGGGACCCCGCTCGTAACAGGCGCCCACTGTGATACCTCTTCACGTACCATGACTCGTTGCTGCCTCCCTGTCAGGTATTCCCTTATCCATTGCAGTGCCCTTCCTTTTACGTGTGCCTGATCCTCCAGCTTCTGCACTAATCTCTTGTGGGGAACTGTGTCAAAGGCCTTCCTGCAGTCTAGGAAAACGCAATCTACCCAACCCTCTCTCTCGTGTCTTACTTCTGTTACCTTGTCATAAAACTCCAGGAGGTTTGTGATACAAGATTTGCCTTCCATGAACCCATGCTGATTTTCATTTATAATCTTGTTCCTTTCCAGGTGTTCGACCACTCTCCTCCTGATAATCTTCTCCATGACTTTGCACACAATACATGTCAGAGACACAGGTCTGTAGTTTAGTGCCTCGTTTCTGTTTCCTTTCTTAAATATGGGGACTACATTAGCTGTCTTCCATTTCTCAGGTAGTTGCCCAGTTTCAAGGGATGTGTTGAAGATTGTGGTTAGAGGCACACACAGCATCTCTGCTCCTTCTCTAAGGACCCATGGGGAGATGTTGTCCGGTCCCTTCGCCTTTGAGGTGTCAAGGTCACTTAAGAGCTTCTTCACCTCCTCCTCAGTTGTTCGTATGTCATCCAACACTTGTTGGTATATTCCCTCTTGATGTTCCCTTCTGTGCTGTCTTCCCACAGCCCTTCCTGTCTCTACTGTAAAAACTTCCTTAAATCTCCTGTTCAGCTCCTCACATACCTCCTGATCATTTCTTGTGAGTTCTCCACCTTCTGTCCTTAATCTGATCACCTGGTCTTTGACTGTTGTCTTCCTCCTGATGTGGCTATACAACAGTTTCGGGTCAGTCTTGATTCTCGATGCTATGTCATTTTCATACTGTCGCTGGGCCTCCCTCCTTACCTGTGCGTACTCATTCCTGGCTCTGCGACTGATTTCCCTATTTTCGTGTGTTCTCTGCCTTCTGTACTTTTTCCATTCTCTATTGCACTTTGTTTTTGCCTCCTTACACCGTCGGGTAAACCAGGGGCTTGTTCTGGTCTTCCCGTTGTTACTGTTGCCCTTGGGAATGAACCTTTCCACTGCCTCCTAGCATTTTGTTGCTACATATTCCATCATTTCATTTACTGGCTTTCCTGCCAGTTCTCTGTCCCACTGGACCTCCCGCAGGAAGTTCTTCAACCCTATGTAGTCCCCTCTTTTATAGTCAGGCTTTTCCCATTCTACTCCTGTTATTCTCTCCACTTGCAGCTCTACTATGTATTCAAAGCACAGAACCACGTGGTCGCTAGCTCCTAGGGGACTCTCATACTTGATGTCCTCAATGTCTGAGCTGCCCAGGGTGAACACAAGGTCCAATCTTGCTGGTTCATCCTCCCCTCTCACTCTGATAGTGTCCTTAACATGTTGGTGCATGAGGTTTTCCAGCACCACGTCCAACATCCTGGCTCTCCATGTTTCGGAACCCCCATGTGGCTCCAGGTTTTCCCAGTCAATCTCCCTGTGGTTGAAATCCCCCATAACCAGCAACTTTGCTCTGCTGGAGTGAGCTCTTCTTGCCACCTCAGCAAGTGTGTCCACCATTGCTCTGTTGCTCTCTTCATATTCCTCTCTTGGCCTCCTGCAGTTCTGTGGTGGATTATAAATCACTGCAATGACCACTTTGTGTTCCCCAGACTGAAGTGTACCTGCTATGTAGTCTCTTTCTCCCGTCTCATCTATTCCTTCCATTTTCTCGAATTTCCATCTGTTTTTTACGAGCAGAGCAACCCCACCTCCCCCCCTGCCCCTTCTATCTTTCCTCATGATCTGGTAACCTGGTGGGAAGATTGCATCTGTTATTGTCTCCATGAGTTTTGTTTCTGTAACTGCTATGATGTCTGGGGACTTCTCATTGATTCTTTCTTGCCATTCCTCATGTTTATTCGTTAATCCATCTGCATTTGTGTACCAAACCTTCAACTTCTGTTCTAATACTGTAACTGTGGTGCGGGGGGTGGAAACAGAGGGATCGGTGTGTGATGGTTGGTTTGGATTGTTCAGTTGCCTTGGGGGTGTCGTGGCTGGAGTCCTTCTGCAGGTGTTTCTGGGGGGTGCGCTTGTCCTTCCATTTGATCCTGGGTTATTCTGCTCTCCTTTTTCATTTCCTCCCATTTCTCCTTTCGTTTTTGAACTCTCTCTTTCATTGTCTTCCTTTCGTCCTGTGTTCTGTCTCGGTCGAGGTACACACTCCGGAACTCCTGCTTGCCTCTCAGCCGTGCTTTCTCCTGCAGGATCATGGTTCGGGTTGATTCTGCCTTGAAAATTACTTTGAGAGGCCGATTCCTTTTCTTTGTGAACCACCCAATTCTCCGAAAATTTGCCACCTGGGTCATGTCCCCCTCGCCTATCACCTTCATGATGTCTTCAATCGCTTTTTTCTCCTCCTGCTTTCTTTCATCATAAGTTTCCCCTTTAGCTTCGTCTAGCCCATAGACAAACACGGATCTCTCCCTTTCCACCTCCCACTGTGACTCCCATGTGTGTGTGTGTGTGTGTGTGTGTGTGTGTGTGTGTGTGTGTGTGTGTGTGTGTGTGTGTGTGTACTTATTCCAAAAGCCGAAGACATTCCGAAACGCTGTTCGTATGAAAATGATCCCCTTATCCCAAGCTTGCCTCTACACCTCTCTCTCTCTCTCTCTCTCTCACAATAAAACCGACACAGTCATCTTCAGCTTCGCTTCCATACTGATCCTTTATGTCAGAAGACTTCCCCTACCTTCTTTTATCCTATTTCCTCCCTATCATTCTTCCCTCTCACCCTTCCGTTCCCCCCTCCTATTTCTCCATACCCCTCCCCCGTCTCCCTCCGCTGCTCTCTCTACCCTCACCATGACTTGTGAGTTGTGACTTTGCTTCATTTGTTTATCCTCTGTAGATACTGGTGGCGGCGGCTCCTCATTAGATGCTATTGAACGCACTACAACTTCGGTTATTCGATTACTCGCTTACAGGGACGCTGCGAGATCTTTTAAACCCCCTGGTGTTCATCCAGAGTAAATAATACTGCTAATGGAGACCCACTGAGGATATAGGGCAACTTCTTCCCTTAACCGTAGTCATCACAATGAGGTCCGGATAAGAGGAGTGACCGGGTGACGGTAAGCCTCATCGCACAGGCCATCAATTTGTGTACTTTGACACGCCGTGAAAGTGAGGTACGCGCTACCTCAATTACATTATATACTACAGCAATAAGTAGAGAATCAGGTGTGGTGGGAGCAGGAGAGACGTATAAGTAAGATGGGAGATTTTTTTTTTTTACACAAATAAATTTTACAGGTTAAAAGTTGTCTGTTATCCTGCCTCAGCTCATTTTAAATCCTCAGCCATATCTGAGGTATACTACCACCTCCCAGGATGCCACCCACACCAGTCGGCTAACATCCAGGTACCAACTTGCTGCTAGGTGAACAGGGACAGTAGGTGTAAGGAAACAAGACAAATGCTTACACCCGTACCGGGAATCAAACCACAGAAACTCATTGTGTGAGCTGAGTGCGCTACCAACCGAGCTACGGGAGTTGAACAGAGAAGTAAAGAGGCGTTTCAAATCAGATTCTATCGCAGAAGAGGATGGTTAATTGTATGTCCCACATCTCTCCTGTAGACGGTAAGGAGCATATGGATATATACAAGGCCTACAGTAGAAATTAGGCCTCCAAGAACATGGAGAAAGGAAGACAGGGATTCAATCCTGTGGGGAAGCAGGGGAAAATGTGCTCTCCACTTGGGAGTTGTGGGGAGGGACGAAGAGGTTGGTTTTCGTCAGTCGAGAAGCAAGACTGGTACTGGCATGGCTTGCTGGGGTAGAAGCCCCATCGTCTACGACATAGGTAAGTCACAGCCTTGTGTTATACATCTGAGCGAAAATATCAACTATACAGTTTATATCATGTATCATAGCTAAGATATCAAAGATACAGGCGAATACAAAAGATTTTCATTTGCTTTACCTCAAGAGCGTGGCAGCTGATTATACCCTAGTGAAGGAGGGACTCAGGTGCTGGAGGACCTGTCTGTGTGTCTGTCTGCAAGCTGGATGACAACCACGCGAAGCTGAGTGACTAGCGTATAACGAGGCCAACTACAAATGACAGGCAGACAGACAGCAGGTGAGAGCGAGCGCCAGACTATCCAGGGATCTGACAGGCATCATCAATGATTGTACGACACATCCTCACCCTCGCCCGACCTCTCTCCTCCCCTCCCCGTCCCCTCCCCCGGTCAGTGACACTCCGGTAAATTAAATATTAATCATTATAATAAATATCAGAGTGTATATCTGAATATTAATGTTAAATATTAAATTAATGTTACATATTAAATACTGATTTAATTAAAATACTCAACATTCAAAGACAAATGTCATCACTTTTTTTTTACATGTGGAAGGCATATTTGTTGTTGTTGCTGTTGTTGTTGTTGTTGTTGTTGTTGTTGTTGTTGTTGTTGTTGTTGTTGTTGTTGTTGTTGTTGTTGTTGTTGTAATCATGAGGCTGCGATGGCTACCTGGTTTATTCCGCTGATTATCAATGTGGCGTAACGTCTTTTTTCATCATCTCTGGACACTTTTTTGAAAGTATTAACATTCCTATATATTTACTCTTCTCAAAAACGAATCAGACGAATATACTACAATGCTTCATTTTTATTTTTTTCCAAGACAGTAACAGAAATTTCTCTTGCTATTTTACACACCCATGATTGACTGGTCGTGAAGTTACCATAAGCAACACAGCTAGGTTGTGACATTACCATAAGCAACACAGCTGGGTTGTGACGTTACCATAAGCAACACAGCTAGGTTGTGACGTTACCATAAGCAACACAGCTAGGTTGTGACATTACCATAAGCAACACAGCTAGGTTGTGACGTTACCATAAGCAACACAGCTAGGTTGTGACGTTACCATAAGCAACACAGCTAGGTTGTGACGTTACCATAAGCAACACAGCTAGGTTGTGACGTTACCATAAGCAACACAGCTAGGTTGTGACGTTACCATAAGCAACACAGCTAGGTTGTGACGTTACCATAAGCAACACAGCTAGGTTGTGACATTACCATAAGCAACACAGCTGGGTTGTGACGTTACCATAAGCAACACAGCTAGGTTGTGACATTACCATAAGCAACACAGCTAGGTTGTGACGTTACCATAAGCAACACAGCTAGGTTGTGACGTTACCATAAGCAACACAGCTAGGTTGTGACGTTACCATAAGCAACACAGCTAGGTTGTGACGTTACCATAAGCAACACAGCTAGGTTGTGACGTTACCATAAGCAACACAGCTAGGTTGTGACATTACCATAAGCAACACAGCTGGGTTGTGACGTTACCATAAGCAACACAGCTAGGTTGTGACATTACCATAAGCAACACAGCTAGGTTGTGACGTTACCATAAGCAACACAGCTAGGTTGTGACGTTACCATAAGCAACACAGCTAGGTTGTGACGTTACCATAAGCAACACAGCTAGGTTGTGACATTACCTTAAGCAACACAGCTAGGTTGTGACGTTACCATAAGCAACACAGCTAGGTTGTGACGTTACCATAAGCAACACAGCTAGGTTGTGACGTTACCATAAGCAACACAGCTAGGTTGTGACATTACCATAAGCAACACAGCTGGGTTGTGACGTTACCATAAGCAACACAGCTAGGTTGTGACGTTACCATAAGCAACACAGCTAGGTTGTGACATTACCATAAGCAACACAGCTAGGTTGTGACGTTACCATAAGCAACACAGCTAGGTTGTGACGTTACCATAAGCAACACAGCTAGGTTGTGACGTTACCATAAGCAACACAGCTGGGTTGTGACGTTACCATAAGCAACACAGCTAGGTTGTGACGTTACCATAAGCAACACAGCTAGGTTGTGACGTTACCATAAGCAACACAACTAGGTTGTGACGTTACCATAAGCAACACAGCTAGGTTGTGACGTTACCATAAGCAACACAGCTAGGTTGTGACGTTACCATAAGCAACACAGCTAGGTTGTGACGTTACCATAAGCAACACAGCTAGGTTGTGACGTTACCATAAGCAACACAGCTAGGTTGTGCCGTTACCGTAAGCAACACAGCTAGGTTGTGACGTTACCATAAGCAACACAGCTAGGTTGTGACGTTACCATAAGCAACACAGCTGGGTTGTGACGTTACCATAAGCAACACAGCTAGGTTGTGACGTTACCATAAGCAACACAGCTAGGTTGTGACGTTACCATAAGCAACACAGCTAGTATGTGAAGTTACCATAAGTAAAACAGCTAGGTTGTGACGTTACCATAAACAACACAGCTAGGTTGTGACGTTACCATAAGCAACACAGCTAGGTTGTGACGTTACCATAAGCAACACAGCTAGGTTGTGACGTTACCATAAGCAACACAGCTAGGTTGTGACGTTACCATAAGCAACACAGCTAGGTTGTGACGTTACCATAAGAACATAAGAACGAAGGAACACTGCAGCAGGCCTACTGGCCCATGCGAGGCAGGTCCAAGTCTCCTACCGGCTTAAGCCAATGCACCCAATCTAGTCAGGTCAGGTCACCTTGACTTAAGGGAGGAACACGGCAACCGTCCTGGTAGCACAAGCTAATCAGGTCCAACTCACACCCACCCACACCCACTCATGTATTTATCCAACCTATTTTTAAAGCTACACAACGTTCTGGCCTCTAGGACTGTACTTGGGAGTTTGTTCCACTCATCCACAACTCTATTACCAAGCCAGTACTTTCCTATATCCTTCCTGAATCTGAATTTTTCTAACTTAAAACCATTGCTGCGAGTCCTGTCTAGGCTAGATATTTTCAGCACACTATTTACATCCCCTTTATTCACTCCTGTCTTCCATTTATACACCTCAATCATATCCCCCCTAATTCTACGTCTTTCTAGAGAGTGCAGATTCAGGGCCCTTAGTCTATCCTCATAGGGAAGGTTTCTGATACATGGGATCAACTTTGTCATCCTCCTTTGCACATTTTCCAGAGCATTTATATCCATTCTGTAATACGGTGACCAAAACTGTGCAGCATAATCTAAATGAGGCCTAACCAAGGATGTATAGAGTTGAAGAACAACCTGAGGACTCCTATTATTTATGCTTCCTGATATGAAGCCAATGATTCTATTAGCTTTATTGCGAACACTTTTGCACTGTTGTCTTGGTTTCAGATTACTGCTAACCAGAACTCCTAAATCTTTTTCGCAATCCGTAATATTAAGATCTACATTATTTAGTTTATATGTGGCATGGTTATTGTCCTGTCCAACATTTAGAACTTTGCATTTGTCTATATTAAACTGCATCTGCCACCTCTCTGATCACTGCATCAGTCTATTCAAATCTTCCTGGAGTGCTCTAATGTCCTCGTCAGAATGAATTCGACGGCCTATTTTGGTGTCATCGGCAAACTTGCTGATGTCGCTCTTTATGCCCTCATCTATGTCGTTTATGTATATTGTGAACAGCAGGGGGCCCAACACTTACCCCTGTGGAACACCGCTCGTGACGCTTCCCCACTCTGATTTCTCCCCATTTATGCAAACTCTCTGCTGCCTATCTGTCAACCATGCCTCTATCCAGGAAAAAATTTCTCCTCCTATTCCATGTGCCTTAATTTTCCTCAATAGTCTCTGATGTGGGACCCTGTCAAAAGCCTTACTGAAGTCCATATACACAATATCATATTCATTACCATGATCTACCTCCTCAAATACCTTAGTGAAAAAAGTTAATAAATTCGTAAGGCAGGAACGCCCCTATGTAAAACCATGCTGAGATTCGTTGATTAATTTATGCTTTTCAAGGTGGCTACGAACTGCCTCGGCAATTATTGATTCCATAAATTTTCCCACTATGGAGGTTAGGCTTATTGGTCTATAGTTCGAAGCTAAGGACCTGTCACCTGCTTTGAAAATAGGTATCACATTTGCCATTTTCCACTTATCTGGCACCATGCCAGTTTGTAGTGATATGTTGAAAAGATTAGCCAAAGGTTTGCTAAGCTCCTCTTTACATTCCTTTAGAACCCTTGCATACAGTTCATCAGGGCCTGGGGATTTGTTAGGTTTTAATTTATCTATTTGCCTAAGGACCATGTCACTTGTGACCCTAATCGTGCACAGTTTATTATCGTCCTGTTCCACATAATTTATCATTTCTGGAATATAGCTGGTATCCTCCTGTGTAAAAACTGAGAGGAAGTATGTGTTAAAACTTCTACACATTTCCTTATCACTGTCAGTGAGCTGACCCGAGGAACTTTTGAGTGGGCCTATCTTGTCCCTGATCTTACTTCTGTATACCTGAAAGAATACTTTTGGGTTAGTCTTCGAATCTCTTGCAACTTTAACCTCATAATCTCTTTTTGCTTTTCTAATTCCTTTTTTTATTTCTCTCTTTAACTGATTATATCGATTTCTTAACTGCCCCTCTCCTCTTTTGATTTGCCTATATATGCCTCTCTTTTGACCATTTAGATATTTTAATCTATTGTTCATCCATTTAGGATCATTTTTGTTTGATCTGATTTCCCTATTTGGAACATAATTTGACTGAGCAGCTAGAACTATGCCCTGGAAAGCGTCATATCGGCAACCATCACCACCTACCTGACCCTTAGTCAGGTCATTCCAGTTCAGCCCACCTAAGTAATTTTTCAGTCCTATGAAATCAGCCAAGCGGAAGTCAGGGACAGAAACTTGATTGCCATTATTACGGGAATTCCATGATATATTAAAACTGAGTGATTTGTGATCACTTTCCCCAAGCTCATCATTAACCTCAAGATTATTAATTAGTGTTTCCCTACTGGCAAGAACCAAGTCAAGGAGGTTATTTCCCCTAGTTGGCTCTGTCACAAACTGTTTTAAAAAACAATCCTGGATCGTATCAAGAAAGTCACCTGACTCTAAATTTCCTGTCAAATTGCTCCAGTCAATCTGTCTATAGTTGAAATCTCCCATTAGCACAACATTTTCGTATGTAGATGCCTTACGAATTTCGTCCCATAGAAGTTTACTGCACTCCCTATCAAGATTTGGGGCCCTGTAAATCACACCCAATATTAGTTTTTCTCGGCCCTCGAGAAGCTGTAACCAGATTCAGTGGCTGACGCTTCTAATTTAATATCTTGTCTAACACAACAATTTAAATTGTCTCTGACATACATCGCTACTCCACCACCTTTCCTGTTGACCCTGTCAGTGTGGAATAATTTATAGCCTTGTATGTGACATTCAGAGGGCATCTCTCTATCTTTCAGATTGAGCCAGGTCTCTGTTATAGCAATAATATCTATGTTTCCTGCACTTGCAATTAATCTTAGCTCATCTATCTTATTTCTTACACTCCTGCTATTAGTATAGTAAACCTTAAGGGAGCTAGTCCCTTGCTGCCCTCTGCTGTCCCCCTTTGTTTGCTGACCTGATCTATTGTTTTTATTTATAACTTCATGCTGAATGCCTTTTATACATTTACTGTTTCCAACCCTAGTGTTGCAACCTACTTGTTTCCCACACACACCCATACCTCTATCTTCCATCAGTTTAAAATCATAGGCATTTCACCAATGGCCTTCTCAATCGAGTCTGCAAGTGCTACCACCCCAGCCCCAGAGAGATGTACCCCATCCCTTGCATACATATCATGTTTGCCATAAAAGTTGTTCCAGTTGTTAATGAATGGGATTGCAAGTTCCTTGCAGTATCTGTCTAGCCAGCAATTTACACCAATTGCCCTAGACAACCATTCATTTCCTACTCCCCTTCTAGGCAAGATGCTACATATGATTGGGATCCCTCCCTTAGACTTAATGAAATCTATAGCTGACCTGTACTTATCTAGCAGCTCTTCTCTCCTACCCTTCCCAATATCATTTCCACCAGCACTGAGACAGATATTGGGCTTGTTCCCATTACCTGACATGATATTATCCAGCATGTTGACAATGTCCCCAACACCAGCTCCAGGGAAGCACACTCTATCTCTCATCTTCTTATTCCTATTACAAAAAGCACGGTCAATATATCTTACCTGAGAGTCACCAACCACAAGAATGCGCTTACCTCCATTAGCAGGGGCAGTAGTACCCTTACCTTCACTGGCCACTGAAGTACATTCATCCTGAAGAACAGAGAAGCTATTTCCTACCTTCAGATCTTCACTCTTAACTTTCCTTACTCTGATGCGCCTCCCATTACTGTGAACCACTCGCCACTTGTAGCAGGTGCTGGGCTGCACCTCACTGCTGGTAGCCGTTGCTACCTCCCCAACTACAGCCTCCTCACAGCGAGAGACAGACTGCACCTCACTGCTAAGCCTCATTCCCCACAACTCCAGTCACCTCACACTCTCTCCCAGACCCATTGAGGTGGACCTTCAGCCTCCTAATCTCCTCCTGGAGAAGCAAGACCTCCTCCTTCAACTCTCCAACCTCAATTTTTAAAACACTGCAGAAGCAAGCCATGCTTTGTAACCGTCCACGCTAATCCCCAAAGCAGCTCAGGGTCTGTGACCTCACGTGACGACTGACCAGCTAGGTTGTGACGTTACCATAAGCAACACAGCTAGGTTGTGACGTTACCATAAGCAACACAGCTAGGTTGTGACGTTACCATAAGCAACACAGCTAGGTTGTGACGTTACCATAAGCAACACAGCTAGGTTGTGACGTTACCATAAGCAACACAGCTAGGCTGGAAGCAAGAGATTAACGAAGACGGCGAGTCAATTAATCAAACTGTCGGTTTCTTGAACCATTTATCTATATTTCTGTCAGACACAGCAACGTCTTGGAATCTTGATACAGGGAATTCTAGCTTGCCTAACCTATAGGCATGACCTACTTCCACCTGTGGATTTGTCCAAGGTGACACCGTCTACGACTGATTCACCTCACCTGTCTACATTATACTGTATAAGCATATGCTGTATTCTTATCAAGAATATACTGATTACATCGACTCTATGCTGATTGTACGACAATATTATTCTTTGCATTGAACTGATGAAGCCACTGTGTGGCGAAACGTATCCACAATCAAGATATCTAAGTATTGCACAAGTGTCTAATTTATCAACTTGTCGGTTCTATGAACCATTTATCTACAAGCTTTATTTATAGCAGATCTACAGCTGAATTGTATATCTCTCGATATATAATGGACTCATAACTTTTGAGGAATTCGACGAATATATCTCTTAAGCCATGCTGGTGTTTTAAGAACCTTGATGACTGGCAGTAGATCGGAGGAAGTAATGAAGAGTGCTTTCACAGTGTCCCAAAGATGTTAATTGGGAAGAAACTTTTCCCAGAAGACAATAAGTGCCGCTCACTATACTGGAGGAGCTTCTCCCTGGGGTCCTGAGTAAGGTAAACACACTGGATGAAGTTCAACAGGAGCTAAGAAATAGATGACTAAAAAGCAAGACAACAAAACAGTGGGTAGGATCCCTCATAAAGTCAATAGTATTGACGATGTTCATTTGAGGTGAACGGGAAGGAAAGTGGACAATACACCTGTAGACAGTCAGGGAAATGATGGTATACTTCCTCACTGTATATGTCGTACATTCATTTTGTCAGGTGTGGTCTCGCTTATCTCAGATCAAAGCGTGAGCTACACGCTGAAACCTTGTAGAGACTGCCAGAGGGAAGCACGTTCAATGTCACAAGCAAGGACTACGGAATGGCATATGGACGAACATAGCAACTGTTGAAAAATGGTCTGGTGATACCGACAAGATGCGGAAAAATACACTTGAAGAACACTTATGTACATAGCTGTACATAAATGTCTTTTTCCACATAAAAACTGTTGTTTACTTCCACCAAGAGCGCCACTGGGGTCATCATGAGGACTAATGAAGCGCAGGAGACACTGGTAACGAGGCTGCGTACCTCAGCTTCCTCGTGCGCTTGGCTGCAGGTCAACAAGCTTCCCTCAGCGGCCGTGAAAGGATTATAGCGATGACGGGATTACAGAAAGATGAAAGGCGAGGCTGAAAGCCACCCACGAAGAGGCTAAGGTAGAGCCACGTATCTATTTAGAGCCTTCAGACACGAGTGTTGGCAAACATATCTGCTGCTCCAGGTATAGAGGAAAGCCTTCAAAGGCAAAGACTTTTGAAATAAGAGGAATTTCTATTGATTCAAGAAATTGAAGTTGCACCATTCCTTATTTGAATTAAATCTGATTATCACCTATTTCCAAGCATTTATTAGGTATCCCAGAAGGTATACATTTAAGGAATTAGACATGTACAACACTTAGGTAAAAGATACCTAGGTAAAAAAATACCTGTACGTGGCGGACAGAATTTTTTTCTTTCTCCAAGGTTTTCGTTCATAACTTGAGAACGTCTCATCTAATCGGCTTCAAATTTTTATAGCTAGTGTACTGTTTCTAGGGGAAGGATCAGGCACCTGTTGGCATGTGTAAGTGCCCTTTGGTCAATTTTATCTTAATCTTTTTTTCGATAGCTTGGGCAAACCTCATCTGATTGGCTTCAAAGTTTCAACACTAGTTTTGCCAGAGTTAGATGACTGGTATTGTTATGGATTTGTAAACACAAGACTTGCTATGTTGAGAATCACTGGACACAATGACTACTGCTCTGTGGACCCAAGAACACAAGACTTACTGTGGTGTGAACCCATGAACACAAGCAACCACAAATATTACAAACCTTTCACACTTTTCATACAAGTTCACTGACAAATTACTTTAAACACAGAAATGATCTAGGAGATCCGAGAAGGTATCCTCTCGTATCCCATAACCCTAACTCCCTCCCCCCCTGTACCTCAATGCACGTGAAAGGAATAACAGTGTGTGGCATAAGTTTCTGATGAGAGTTAACTATCAGTGTTGAAGCACTGAAGGTGACCAGAAGAGGTGACCACAAGTCATCACATGGAAGTTAATATTAGTTTCTTCAACAAAAATTGCAAACTGGCGCCTACACTGCCTAATATTGATCTGAACCTTCATTTAATAAGAAACACCAGGTTTGGAAGTTTAAAATATAGCAGATGAGGTCTACTCTAGCTACCGCAGGGACTGTGTTTCATATGCTGGGTTACAAGCGGCCGATAGTAACAGCTTGGTTGATCAGGTCCTGATCCACCATGAGGCCTGGTCATGGACCGGCCTGCGGGGGCGTTGACCCCCGTACACCCTCCAGGTAGACTCCAGGAACCCAATTTGATTTAAAAAAAATGGCAAATTATTTCATATACAGACGAAATACAACACTAACCTTCCTATAAAGTAAACACGCCAGCACTTTAAGGTTTCAAGCCGATCCAAAGTTGCAGTCTAAAGTTATCACACGGAAAAAAAAACTCACATTTTTTTAAGTAAAAATATGAAATTGGTACCAACACACTAATACAATTCGAACCTTCGTCTAAGTTAGGATACACCTATGTTCAAAGTTTGAAGCCGATCAGAAGCGGCATTCTCCAGTTATCGCACAACTAATAATCCCGCCACCCTCATTTTTAACTAGGTTAGAATATAGTCAATATTTCTCCTAATTTACTTAAATTCTCTCCCTCTCTCTCTCTCTCTCTCTCATTGTCTATTCAGAATAGATACAACAGAGTATCTAATTTTCATGTAAAATTAGGAGGGACTGATCTAAATTTTTTCAACATATACTACGTTTCCAGCTTAGCTAAATCAATAACAACACCACTCTTAGCCTGCCTCTACCTCATCAGCAGCCGACGACATGACCTATCGACCTCTTAGGGAAGGAGGGAGGGAAGGAAGGGAGGAGGAAGAAGACGGAGGGAGGTAGAAAAGGAGAAAACGAGAAAGAGGCATTAGAAAGGGAGTCGAAGGAAAGCAGGGGTGATGGAGGGAGAGATAAAGAGAAGGAATGGAATGAAGAAAACGAGAAGGATGGGAAAGGGAGAGACCGGGAAAGCAACCAGGTCGAGGCCAGACAGTGGTCCCGGGAGGCAGCAAAACATACCTTATGGTCCATGAACGAATCCTCGGGGCGTGCTGAAGACCAACCAACATGCAAACTCGGCACCCGGGGCTGTGGAGGATTTGCTGAGGCAGGAGTTACTACTGCTCTCCTCGGCTAGCTGGGTAATTTAAAAGGCTTGTTTCTGAAAAGGGGGTCTTAAAACCTTTATTGTCTTGTCTTGAGCTCGAATGACTAGGGGAAGATTTTTAGAAGGGGTTGAAGATAGTGTTGGAATGATTTATGGAAATACACAAATAACCCGCACATAGGAGAGAGAAAAGGCTTATGACGACGTTTCGGTCCGACTTGGATAATTCACAAATCACAGTGTGACTTGTAAATGATCCAAGTCGGACCGAAACGTCGTCATAAGTTTCCAATCATGATATTGTGCCTTTTTGTCCTTTCTGGTTTATGGAAACATAAGAAAAATAGGATTCTCTTCTAATGGGCATAAGTTTTTACAGGCCCAGCGGGTAAAAAAAAAAAAAAAGAGAGATTCTTAGCGAAACATTTCCTCACTTAAAAAACAGTAATACTGTACATGTGTATTATATCAGTCAGAGCGGCTGATGACTGACGTCGACTAGCTTCTTTGAAAAGGTTCTCCTAGTTTAACTGACAAGCGGATTCTAGAATAAAAGAAAAAAGTTGTTTTGAACCCGTGTGTGGAGGTTCAAACGCAGGTGAGTTTCTGAATTCAGTGGGTAAGGAACCCAAAAATTCAGTGGGTAAGGAACCCAAAAATTCAGTGGGTAAGGAACCCAAAAATTCAGTGGGTAAGGAACCCAAAAATTCAGTGGGTAAGGAACCCAAAATTCAGTGGGTAAGGAACCCAAAAATTCAGCGGGTAAGGAACCCAAAAATTCAGTGGGTAAGGAACCCAAAAATTCAGTGGGTAAGGAACCCAAAAATTCAGTGGGTAAGGAACCCAAAAATTCAGTGGGTAAGGAACCCAAAAATTCAGTGGGTAAGGAACCCAAAATTCAGTGGGTAAGGAACCCAAAATTCAGTGGGTAAGGAACCCAAAAATTCAGCGGGTAAGGAACCCAAAATTCAGTGGGTAAGGAACCCAAAAATTCAGTGGGTAAGGAACCCAAAAATTCAGTGGGTAAGGAACCCAAAAATTCAGTGGGTAAGGAACCCAAAAATTCAGTGGGTAAGGAACCCAAAAATTCAGTGGGTAAGGAACCCAAAAATTCAGTGGGTAAGGAACCCAAAAATTCAGTGGGTAAGGAACCCAAAAATTCAGTGGGTAAGGAACCCAAAAATTCAGTGGGTAAGGAACCCAAAAATTCAGTGGGTAAGGAACCCAAAAATTCAGTGGGTAAGGAACCCAAAAATTCAGTGGGTAAGGAACCCAAAAATTCAGTGGGTAAGGAACCCAAAAATTCAGTGGGTAAGGAACCCAAAATTCAGTGGGTAAGGAACCCAAAATTCAGTGGGTAAGGAACCCAAAAATTCAGTGGGTAAGGAACCCAAAAATTCAGTGGGTAAGGAACCCAAAAATTCAGTGGGTAAGGAACCCAAAAATTCAGTGGGTAAGGAACCCAAAAAAGTGGGTCAGTGGGTAAGGAACCCAAAAATTCAGTGGGTAAGGAACCCAAACAAAAATTCAGTGGGTAAGGAACCCAAAAATTCAGTGGGTAAGGAACCCAAAAATTCAGTGGGTAAGGAACCCAAAAATTCAGTGGGTAAGGAACCCAAAAATTCAGTGGGTAAGGAACCCAAAAATTCAGTGGGTAAGGAACCCAAAAATTCAGTGGGTAAGGAACCCAAAAATTCAGTGGGTAAGGAACCCAAAAATTCAGTGGGTAAGGAACCCAAAGCCCAAACTGAGACATGTTCATTCAGGCCATCTAATTCTAAGTTACTTCTGCACACTGTACAGCAGCTCATACTTCTGCACACTGTACAGCTGCCCATACTTCTGCACTCTGTACAGCTGCTCATACTTCTGCACACTGTACAGCTGCTCATACTTCTGCACACTGTACAGCTGCTCATACTTCTGCACTCTGTACAGCTGCTCATACTTCTGCACACTGTACAGCTGCCCATACTTCTGCACACTGTACAGCTGCTCATACTTCTGCACACTGTACAGCTGCTCATACTTCTGCACACTGTACAGCTGCTCATACTTCTGCACACTGTACAGCTGCTCATACTTCTGCACACTGTACAGCTGCTCATACTTCTGCACACTGTACAGCTGCTCATACTTCTGCGCACTGTACAGCTGCTCATACTTCTGCACTCTGTACAGCTGCCCATACTTCTGCACACTGTACAGCTGCTCATACTTCTGCACACTGTACAGCTGCCCATACTTCTGCACTCTGTACAGCTGCCCATACTTCTGCACACTGTACAGCTGCTCATACTTCTGCACTCTGTACAGCTGCCCATACTTCTGCACTCTGTACAGCTGCTCATACTTCTGCACTCTGTACAGCTGCCCATACTTCTGCACACTGTACAGCTGCTCATACTTCTGCACACTGTACAGCTGCCCATACTTCTGCACACTGTACAGCTGCTCATACTTCTGCACACTGTACAGCTGCTCATACTTCTGCACACTGTACAGCTGCTCATACTTCTGCACACTGTACAGCTGCCCATACTTCTGCACACTGTACAGCTGCTCATACTTCTGCACACTGTACAGCTGCTCATACTTCTGCACTCTGTACAGCTGCCCATACTTCTGCACTCTGTACAGCTGCTCATACTTCTGCACTCTGTACAGCTGCTCATACTTCTGCACTCTGTACAGCTGCTCATACTTCTGCACACTGTACAGCTGCTCATACTTCTGCACTCTGTACAGCTGCCCATACTTCTGCACTCTGTACAGCTGCCCATACTTCTGCACACTGTACAGCTGCCCATACTTCTGCACTCTGTACAGCTGCTCATACTTCTGCACTCTGTACAGCTGCCCATACTTCTGCACTCTGTACAGCTGCCCATACTTCTGCACACTGTACAGCTGCCCATACTTCTGCACTCTGTACAGCTGCCCATACTTCTGCACTCTGTACAGCTGCCCATACTTCTGCACACTGTACAGCTGCTCATACTTCTGCACTCTGTACAGCTGCCCATACTTCTGCACACTGTACAGCTGCCCATACTTCTGCACACTGTACAGCTGCCCATACTTCTGCACACTGTACAGCTGCTCATACTTCTGCACATTGTACAGCTGCTCATACTTCTGCACACTGTACAGCTGCTCATACTTCTGCACATTGTACAGCTGCTCATACTTCTGCACACTGTACAGTTGCTCATACTTCTGTACACTGTACAGCTGCTCATACTTCTGCACACTGTACAGCTGCTCATACTTCTGCACACTGTACAGCTGCTCATACTTCTGCACATTGTACAGCTGCTCATACTTCTGCACACTGTACAGCTGCTCATACTTCTGCACACTGTACAGCTGCTCATACTTCTGCACATTGTACAGCTGCTCATACTTCTGCACACTGTACAGCTGCTCATACTTCTGCACACTGTACAGCTGCCCATACTTCTGCACACTGTACAGCTGCTCATACTTCTGCACACTGTACAGCTGCTCATACTTCTGCACACTGTACAGCTGCTCATACTTCTGCACACTGTACAGCAGCTCATACTCCTGCACATTGTACAGTTATGTGATCCCTGTCAGTCGCTTCCACTTTTCTTTCTACGGTTACTACCAGTCACCAGTCAATCGTTATTTTTCCTCTAGCATTGCTTCACTGGACACCTCAGGAGTCAGGTTAAAATAGGTGAAATGTTCATAAATTAGACACATGTGCAACACTTGGGTATCTTTATTGAGGAAACGTTTCGCCACACAGTGGCTTCATCAGTCCATACAAAGGAGAATCTTGAAGAACAGGAGGAGAATGAGGTAATCAGTCCCTCAACCTTCTCCGCACGTATGCTGTATTCTATTCAAGATTTATGGATTGACCACATCGACTCAAGGTTGAGGGACTGATTACCTCATTCTCCTCCTGTTCTTCATGATTCTCCTTTGTAGATGGATGGTTCAGAGAACCGACATGTTGATAATGAATGAAGCCACTGTGTGGCGAAACGTTTCCTCAATAAAGATACCCAAGAGTTGCACATGTGTCTAATTTATCAACATGTCGGTTCTCTGAACCATTTATCTACGAAGTTAAAACAGTATCCAGAGTTGTCAGAAACAGTTGGAATTGCCGCCACAGACAGCTGAAATGGGCTCCAAGACTACCATAGAAGTCGGAATGGTCCCCAGAGTGCCAGAAAGAGTTGGTCTCTAGAGCTGTAAAAACAGTTGGAGTTTCCTCCAAAGGTGTCAGAAACATTTGGAATATCCTTCAGAGATGTCAGAAACAGTTGGAATGGTCTACAGAGCCGCCAGAAACAGTTGGAATTGTCTACAGAGCCGCCAGAAATAGCTGGAATGGCTTCCAAAGCTGTCAGAAAGAGTCGGAATGGTCTCCAGAAGAGCTACAGAAACAGTTGGAATGGTCTCCAGAGCTACAGAAACAGTTGGAATGGTCCCTAGAGCTGTCAGAAACAACACAGGCTTACAACCAGACCTAGCCACATGCCTCTGCTCAAGGTCTGAGGGACTGACCACAACCTTAATTTTAATTGTGACGGAATGATCACGGCGAAACCGCTGCAGTTCCCTGTGTAGCACTAACTTGTAGTCGACTTGTTGTGTAGGCGAAACGTTTCAACAACAAAGAAACTCAAGAGTTGTTGCAGATCTGTCTTGTTCACTGACACGGACAGTTGGGATGGTCTCTAAAATTGCTAAGAAAAAAGATGGTATCTCCAAGACTGGCGGAAATAAAGATGCTCTTTAAGACGTGTGGGTGGGCGTGGAGTTGGGTGGTGAGCACACGCTGGTGGGTGGGTGGGTTTCGGGCGTGCATGGTGGGCGGCAGTATCATAAAGCAGCTGCCTGGCTAGTATGTCTTGTTAAGACAATTAAGAAAAAAACGCGAGGTTCAGAGATCGTGTAGCGCACGCGGCTCCTGTCAGCCCAGGTATGTTGCGCGTAGAGTAAGTCCTGCTAGTGTATGTACTCACCTGTTTGTGGTTTCAGGGGTCGAGTCACAGCTCCTAGAGGCAACTCATAACAGGCTATTGACGGGAGTGAAAACTTACGTTTGGGAGTATCTATGTTACTGAATGCATATATGTGTTGGTATATTTCCATGCACATATAACCCTTATTTACGTACATCTACAGTAGTTCCTCTCCTTTCAAAGTATATACGCTGCCTTTCAGCAGGATATATACATTGACGGTGTATATCTGTACAGTGTACATGTACATACCGAGGTGCATATACATATCAATGTATATATGCTGAGAGATTCATATCTTGCAATGCATATATAAGCTAATATATGCATATCTTGTAGTGTATATACACTGCGAGATGTATATTTTGCAGTGTTGGAGCCTTTCTTTCGGAGCAAAATCTTTGGATTGGATCCCTACTTGGTCAAAATCTTTGGATTGGATCCTTACTTGGTCAAAATCTTTGGATTGGATCCTTACTTGGTCAAAATCTTTGGATTGGATCCTTACTTGGTCAAAATCTTTGGATTGGATCCTTACTTGGTCAAAATCTTTGGATTGGATCCTTACTTGGTCAAAATCTTTGGATTGGATCCTTACTTGGTCAAAATCTTTGGATTGGATCCTTACTTGGTCAAAATCTTAGGATTGGATCCTTACATTTTCAAAATTTTAGGACTGGATCCTTAACTGGTCAAAAATCTTAGGATTGGATCCTTCAAGTTTTAGGGTTAAACCTGCGGCTAAGATAAACTCACTTGCTGTTCCGTCAGGTCAACAAATATACGTTGATCCACAGTGTTGTTATTCTTCTCGTTATTGTTCTTGTTACTTGTTGTTTTTATTGATTTTGTGTTCTTTTGTTACTGTTTAATTTTGTTGTTTTTGTTTTTGTTGATGGTTGTTGATGTGGCTGGTGTTATTACTAATATTACTTAGTTGTACTTATATTACCATTATCGCCAATAATAATAATAATAGTAATAATAAAATATAATAGTAATAACAATAATAATAGTAATAACAATAATAATAGTAATAATAATAATAATAATATCTTACACAGTCGCTTTTGCTTTATCAACTAATAAGATAGTGTGAACATTAACAGTCCTACACAATTCGTGAGACAAGAGGAGTCTTCCATGTAAGACCGCAAGAACATCAGCTAAAATCCTCGTGAAGACACATAACTCCAGCTTGAGCTTTTTCTCCCAGCTGGCGTTTGTGAAGTCTATGACGTCAGCAAGTAGTCGCCTGCAAGTCATGAACGGTCGAGTTCACTTAGGCAAATTAATCAGCAGAGACTCGGCTTGCGTCCTTATAGTGAAGATTAGTGTGGACACTGTAATTATAGTGATGCGGGAATAGTGTGTGTGTGTGTGTGTGTGTGTACTCACCTATATGTGGTTGCAGGGGTCGAGTCATAGCTCCTAGCCCCGCCTCTTCACTGGTCGATACTAATTCACTCTCTCCCTGCTCCATGATATTTGTCATACCTCTTCTTAAAGCTATTTATGGAACTTGCTTCCACTACTTCACTCTCCAGATTATTCCAGTTCCTGACAACTCTAAGACTAAAGAAATACTTCCTAACATCCATATGACTCATCTGGGTTTTCAGTTTCCAATTGTGTCCCCGTGTTTCTGTATCCCATCTCTGAAACATTCGATCCTTGCCCACGTTGTCAATGCCTCTTAGTATCTTATACGTTGTTATCATGTCCCCTCTATCCCTCCTATCCTCTAGTGTCATCAGGTTGAGTTCCCTTAACCTCTCCTCATAAGACATACCCCTCAGTTCCGGGACTAATCGTGTTGCAAATTTTTGCACTTTCTCCAATTTCTTGACGTGTTTGACTAAGTGAGGGTTCCATACTGGCGCTGCATATTCCAGTATAGGCCTTACGTACACTGTGTACAATGTCGTGAATGACTCCTTACTCAGATGTCTAAACGCCAATCTCAGGTTTGCCAATCTCCCATATGCTGCAGCAGTTATTTGATTGATGTGTGCCTCAGGGGACATGTTCGTTATAATGCTTACCCCAAGATCCTTTTCTTTAACTGACGTTTGCAGCTGTTGGTTTCCTAACCTGTACTCCGTCTGCGGTCTTCTGTGTCCTTCCCCAATCTTCATGACCTTACACTTATTGGGGTTAAACTCCAGGAGCCATTTGTCGGACCATACTTGTAGTTTGTCCAGATCCCCTTGAAATCTTAACTGATCCTCTCCCACCTGTATTCTCCTCATCAGTTCCACATCATCAGCGAACAGTGACACTTCTGAATCTATTCCTTCCACCATGTCATTCACGTATACAAGAAACAGCACGAGGCCTAGGACTGAACCTTGTGGAACCCCACTCGACACATTCGCCCACTCCGACACTTCAGCACGTACCAACACACGTTGTTTCCTTCCTGTCAGGTATTCCCTGATCCATTGCAGTACTTTCCCCTTCATTCCTGCCTGCTCCTCTAATTTTTGCACCAGTCTCTTGTGTGGTACTGTGTCAAAAGCCTTCTTGCAATCTAAAAAGATGCAATCTACCCATCCCTCTCTCTCATGTCTTACTTCTGTTACCTTATCGTAGAACTTAAGTAAATTTGTGACACAAGATTTCCCATCTCTGAAGCCATGCTGACTCATGTATGAGCCCAATCTTTTCAATGTGTTCCACTTCTTTTCTCCTGATAATCTTTTCCATGATTTTAAATACTATACAAGTCAGTGACACTGGTCTGTAGTTCAATGCTGCCTGTCTGTCCCCTTTCTAAAAAATTGGAACTACATGTGCTGTCTTCCACGCCTCGGGCAACTGCCCTGTTTCGATAGATTTACTGAAGATTGCTGCTAATGGCACACACAGTTCCTCTGCTCCCTCTCTCAGTATCCATGGAAATGTTATCTGGGCTCACCGCCTTTGAGGTATCGAGTTCGTCTAGCAGTTTCTTCACCTCTACCTTGGTTATGTGTATTGTGTCCAGCGCCTGCTGGTGCACCCTACCTCCACAGTTTGCTGGAAGCATTCCTGACTCTATTGTGAATACTTCTCTAAATCTTTTGTTTAGTTCATCACATACTTCTTGGTCACTCTTCGTGAGCTCCCCTCCTTCTTTCCTCAGCCTGATTACCTGGTCCTTGACTGTTGTTTTTCTCCTAATGTGACTGTATAACAACTTTGGTTCAGGTTTGGCTTTTGATGCTATGTCGTTCTCGTATTCCCTCTGGGCCTCTCTCCTTATCCTTGCATATTCGTTTCTGGTTCTTCTGCTCAGCTCCTTGTTTTCTTGAGTCCTTTGCCTTCTATACCTTTTCCATGCTCTCGCACACTTGGCTTTCGCCTCTTTACACCTCCAATTAAACCATGGGCTCACTCTGGTCTTACCAATTTTTCTGTTGCCCTTTGGTATGAACGTTTCCTCTGCCTCCCTGCACTTAGTGGTTACTATTTCCATCATTTCATTTACTGTCTTTCCATCTAGTTCTCTTTCCCACTTCACTTCATGCAGGAAACTTCTCATTCCTATGTAGTCCCCTTTTTTGAAGTTTGGTTTCTCATTGTTCTCGTGCTGCTGCATTTTCCACTGCTAACTCAACAAGATATTCAAAACTCAGGGCATCATGATCACTAGTGCCAGGGGGTCTTTCGTGGGTGATATCCCTTATGTCTGAACTATTCAAGGTGAATATGAGATCCAGCCTTGCTGCAACATCCTCTCCTCTCTCTCTCTGGTTGCATCCCTAACATGTTGATGCATAGTGTGTGTGTGTGTGTGTGTGTGTGTGTGTGTGTGTGCGTGCGCGCGCGCTTGTGTATGTGTATGTGTGTGTGTGTGTGTGCATGTGTGTGTGTGCATGTGTGTGTGCATGTGTGTGTGCACGTGTGTGTACTCACCTATTTGTACTCACCTATTTGTGGTTGCAGGGGTCGAGTCCTAGCTCCTGGCCCCGCCTCTTCACCGGTTGCTACTAGACCCTCTCTCTCCCCGCTCCATGAGCTTTATCAAACCTCGTCTTAAAACTGTGTATGGTTCCTGCCTCCACTACGTCATTTTCTAGGCTATTCCACTGCCTTACAACTCTATGACTGAAGAAATACTTCCTACTATCTCTCTGACTCATTTGTGTCTTCAACTTCCAATTGTGGCCTCTTGTTTCTGTGTCCCCTCCCTGGAACATCCTGTCCTTGTCCACCTTGTCTATTCCACGCAGTATTTTATATGTCGTTATCATGTCTCTCCTGACCCTCCTGTCCTCCAGTGTCGTCAGGCCGATTTCCCTTAATCTTTCTTCATAGGACATTCCCCTTAGCTCTGGAACTAACCTTGTTGCAAACCTTTGTACTTTCTCTAGTTTCTTGACGTGCTTTATCAAGTGCGGGTTCCAAACAGGTGCTGCATACTCCAGTATGGGCCTGACATACACGGTGTACAGTGTCTTGAATGATTCCTTACTAAGGTGTCGGAATGCTGTTCTCAGGTTTGCCAGGCGCCCATATGCTGCAGCAGTTATCTGATTGATGTGTGCTTCCGGAGACATGCTCGGTGTTATACTCACCCCAAGATCTTTCTCCTTGAGTGAGGTTTGCAGTCTTTGGCCACCTAGCCTATACTCTGTCTGTGGTCTTCTGTGCCCTTCCCCTATCTTCATGACTTTGCATTTGGCAGGATTAAATTCGAGAAGCCATTTGCTGGACCAGGTGTCCAGTCTGTCCAGGTCTCTTTGAAGTCCTGCCTGGTCCTCATCAGATTTAATTCTCCTCATTAACTTCACATCATCTGCAAACAGGGACACTTCTGAGTCTAACCCTTCCGTCATGTCGTTCACATATACCAAAAATAGCACTGGTCCTAGGACCGACCCCTGTGGGACCCCGCTCGTCACAGGTGCCCACTGTGATACATCATTACGTACCATGACTCGTTGTTGCCTCCCTGTCAGGTATTCTCTGATCCATTGCAGTGCCCTTCCTGTTATATGCGCCTGATGCTCTAGCTTCTGCACTAATCTCTTGTGAGGAACTGTGTCAAAGGCCTTCTTGCAGTCCAAGAAGATGCAATCAACCCACCCCTCTCTCTCTTGTCTTACTTCTGTTATTTTATCATAAAACTCCAGAAGGTTTGTGACACAGGATTTGCCTTCCGTGAATCCGTGCTGGTTGGCATTTATACTCCTGTTCCGTTCCAGGTGCTCCACCACTCTCCTCCTGATAATCTTCTCCATAATTTTGCATACTATACACGTCAATGACACAGGTCTATAGTTTAGTGCCTCTTTTCTGTCTCCTTTTTTGAAAATGGGAACTACATTTGCCGTCTTCCATACCTCAGGTAGTTGCCCAGTTTCCAGGGATGTGTTGAAGATTGTGGTAAGTGGTACGCACAACATATCTGCTCCCTCTCTAAGGACCCATGGAGAGATGTTGTCCGGTCCCATTGCCTTTGAGGTATCGATGTCCCTTAGCAGTTTCTTCACCTCCTCCTCATCTGTATGTATGTCGTCCAACACTTGTTGGTGTATTCCTTGTTGGTGTCCCCATCTGGTCTGTCCCCCCAGAGTCCTTCCTGTCTCTACTGTAAATACTTCCTTAAATCTCGTGTTGAGCTCCTCACATACCTCTTGATCGTTGTGTGTGCGCGTGTGTGTGTGTGTGCATGTGTGTGTGTGTGTGTGTGCATGTGTGTGTGTGTGTGTGTGTGTGTGTGTGTGTGTGTGTGTGTGTGTGTGTGTGTGTGTGTGTGTGTGTGTGTGCGCGCGTGTGTGTGTGCATGTGTGTGTGTACTCACCTAGTTGAGGTTGCAGGGGTCGAGTCCAGGCTCCTGGCCCAACCTCTTCACTGGTCGTTACTAGGTCACTCTCCCTGAACCGCGAGCTTTATCATACCTCTGCTTAAAGCTATGTATGGATCCTGCCTCCACTACATCGCTTCCCAAACTATTCCACTTCCTGACTATGTGGCTGAAGAAATACTTCCTAACATCCCTGTGATTCATCTGTGTCTTCAACTTCCAACTGTGTCCCCTTGTTACTGTGTCCAATCTCTGGAATATCTTGTCTTTGTCCACCTTGTCAATCTCTCTCAGTATTTCGTATGTCGTTATCATGTCCCCCTATCTCTCCTGTCCTCCAGTGTCGTCAGGTTGATTTCCCTTAACCTCTCCTCGTAGGACATACCTCTTAGCTCTGGGACTAGTCTTGTTGCAAACCTTTGCACTTTCTCTAGTTTCGTTACGTCCATGGCTAGGTGTGGGTTCCAAACTGGTGCCGCATACTCCAATATGGGCCTAACGCACACAGTGTACAGGGTCCTGAACGATTCCTTATTAAGATGACGGAATGCTGTTCTGAGGTTTGCTAGGCGCCCATATGCTGCAGCAGTTATTTGGTTGATGTGCGCTTCAGGAGATGTGCCTGGTGTTATACTCACCCCAAGATCTTTTTCCTTGAGTGAGGTTTGTATTCTCTAGCCCCCTAGACTGTACTCCGTCTGCAGTCTTCTTTGCCCTTCCCCAATCTTCATGACTTTGCACTTGGTGGAATTGAACTCCAGGAGCCAATTGCTGGACCAGGTCTGCAGCTTGTCCAGATCCCTTTGTAGTTCTGCCTGGTCTTCGATCGAATAAATTCTTCTCATCAACTTCACGTCATCTGCAAACAGGGACACCTCGGAGTCTATTCCTTCCGTCATGTCGTTCACAAACACCAGAAACAGCACTGGTCCTAGGACTGACCCCTGTGGGACCCCGCTGGTCACAGGTGCCCACTCTGACACCTCGCCACGTACCATGACTCGCTGCTGTCTTCCTGACAAGTATTCCCTGATCCATTGTAGTGCCTTCCCTGTTATCCCTGCTTGGTCCTCCAGTTTTTGCACCAATCTCTTGTGTGGAACTGTGTCAAACGCCTTCTTGCAGTCCAAGAAAATGCAATCCACCCACCCCTCTCTCTCTTGTCTTAATGCTGTCACCATGTCATAGAACTCCAGTAGGTTTGTGACACAGGATTTCCCGTCCCTGAAACCATGTTGGCTGCTGTTGATGAGATCATTCCTTTCTAGGTGTTCCACCACTCTTCTCCTGATAATCTTCTCCATGACTTTGCATACTATACATGTCAGTGACACTGGTCTGTAGTTTAGTGCTTCATGTCTGTCTCCTTTTTTTAAAGACTGGGACTACATTTGCTGTATTCCATGCCTCAGGCCATCTCCCTGTTTCGATAGATGTATTGAATATTGTTGTTAGGGATATACATAGGACCTCTGCTCCCTCTCTCAGGACCCATGGGGAGATGTTATCTGGCCCCATTGCCTTTGAGGTATCTAGCTCACTCAGAAGCCTCTTCACTTCTTCCTCGGTTGTGTGTACTGTGTCCAGCACTTGGTGGTGTGCCCCACCTCTCCGTCTTTCTGGAGTCCCTTCTGTCTCCTCTGTGAACACTTCTTTGAATCTCTTGTTGAGTTCCTCACATACTTCACGGTCATTTCTTGTTGTCTCTCCTCCTTCCTTCCATAGTCTGATTACCTGGTCCTTGACTGTTGTTTTCCTCCTGATGTGGCTGTATAACAGTTTCAGGTCAGATATGGCTTTCGCTGCTATGTCGTTTTCATACTGTCGTTGGGCCTCCCTTCTTATTTGTGCATATTCGTTTCTGGCTCTACGACTGCTCTCCTTATTCTCCTGGGTCCTTTGCCTTCTATATTTCTTCCATTCCCTAGCACACTTGGTTTTTGCCTCCCTGCACCTTTGGGTGAACCATGGGCTCATCCTGGCTTTTTCATTATTCCTGTTACCCTTGGGTACAAACCTCTCCTCAGTCTCCTTGCACATTGTTGCTACATATTCCATCTCATTAACTGGCTTCCCTGCCAGTTCTCTGTCCCACTGAACCCCGTTCAGGAAGTTCCTCATTCCTGTGTAGGCCCCTTTCTTGTAGTTTGGCTTCATTCGTCCTGGCCTTCCTACTCCCCCTCCACTTGTAGCTCTATGTATTCGAAGCTTAAAATCACATGATCGCTGGCCCCAAGGGGTCTTTCATATGTGATGTCCTCAATATCTGCACTACTCAAGGTGAATACTAAAACCAGTCTTGCTGGTTCATCCTCTCCTCTCTCTCTCTCTTGTAGTGTCCTTTACATGTTGGTACATGAAGTTTTCCAGTACCACCTCCATCATCTTAGCCCTCCGTGTATCTTGGCCCCCATGTGGCTCCAAGTTCTCCCAATCGATCTCCTTGTGGTTAAAGTCACTCATGATCAGGAGCTTTGCCTTGCATGCATGAACTCTTCTGGCCACTGCAGCCATCGCTCTATTGCACTCGTCATACTCTTGCCTTGGCCTCCTGCTGTTCTGTGATGGGTTATACATCACTTCTATTACCACCTTGGAACCTCCCGAGTGAAGCGTTCCCACTATGTGATCACTTTCTTCTCCGCTGTCTCCTCTCTCCAGCTCATCAAAATTCCATCGGTTTTTGATCAGCAGTGCCACTCCTCCACCCCCCTGTTCCCTCTGCCTTTCCTCAGGATCTGGTATCCCGTGGAAAGATGGCATCTGTTATCATACCTGTAAGCTTGGTTTCTGTGCCACTTCTCCCACCTATTTGTTATTCCATCAGCATCTGTGTACCATACCTTCAGTTTCCTTTCCAACACTGTGGTTTGGGGGGCCTGTGAGGGTGGGAGACCTGGTAGCATACTGTGGGATTCTATAGCTGGGTGTTGGGTGGAAGCTGTGGGTATGGATTGTAGTGTGTATTGGGATGGTGTGATAGGTTGTGGGGTTCTGAGGATAGTTGTGTGTGTGCTTGCCCTTGCTACTCTGTTCTGCTCTGACTGACCTCTGCTGGTTCCATCCTTGTCCCCTATCCTAGCTCCTTTCGCTTTTTTGTCCTCTCCCTCAGCAGCTGTCGTTCTGTTTGTGTTCTGTCTCTGTCTAGGAACACCCTCTTGTACTCTTCCGAGTATTTCAATCGTGGTTTCTCTTGGAGGATCCTGTTCCGCACTGTTTCTGTCCTGAGAATCAGTTTGATCGGCCAGTTTCTCCCCTTCAAGTACTCCCCTATTCTTTAAAAATTTAACAATCTTGTCAATGTCTTCTTCACCCATTTCCATGACGATTTTCTCAATCTCCTTTCTTTCTTCCTGCCGTCTTTCAGTGTGTGTCCTTTCCGCTCTTTCCTGAAGCCCATGGATAAACACTAATTTTGCCCTTTCCTCCTCCCATTGCCTCTCCCTCTGTGACTCTGGATCCTATCTGTATGTGGTCATTTTCTCCCTTGTGTGTGTGTGTGTGTGTGTGTGTGTGTGTGTGTGTGTGTGTGTGTGTACTCACCTAATTATGGTTGCAGGGGTCGATACTCAGCTCCTGGCCCCGCCTCTTCACTGATCGCTACTAGGTCCTCTCTCTGCTTCCTGAGCTTTGTCATACCTAGTCTTAAAGCTATGTATGGTTCCTGCCTACATCACTTGCTAGGCTATTCCACTTCCTGACGACTCTATGACTGAAGAAATACTTTCTAACATCCCTGTGACTCGTCTGAGTCTTCAGCTTCCAATTGTGACCCCTTGTTTCTGTGTCCCCTCTCTGGAACATCCTGTCTCTTTCCATCTTATCTATTCCACGCAGTATCTTGTACGTCGTTATCATGTCTCCCCTGACCCTTCTGTCCTCCAGTGTCGTCAGTCCGATTTCCCTCGACCTTTCATCGTAGGACATTCCCCTGAGCTCTGGAACTAGCCCTGTTGCAAACCTTTGTACTTTCTCAAACTTCTTCACGTGCTTGATCAGGTGTGGGTTCCCAAACTGATGCTGCATACTCCAGTATGGGCCTAACGTACACAGTGTATAGTCCCTTGAACGATTCCTCATTAAGGTATGGGAACGCTATTCTCAGGTTTGCCAGGCGCCCATATGCTGTAGCAGTTATCTGGTTGTGTGCCTCCGGAGACGTGCTCGGTGTTATGGTCATCCCAAGATCTTTCTCCTTGAGTGAGGTTTGTAGTCTTTGTCCACCTAGCATATACTCTGTTTGCGGTCTTCTTTGCACTTCCCCAATCTTCATGACTTTGCATTTGGCAGGGTTGAATTCGAGAAGCCAGTTTCTGGACCACGTGTCCAGTCTGTCCAGGTCTCTTTGTAGTCCTGCCTGATCCTCATCCGATTTAATTCTTCTCAACTTCACATCATCTGCGAATAGGAACGCTTCAGAGTCTATCCCTTCCATCATGTCATTTATATATATCAAAAATAGCACTGGTCCTAGAACTGACCCCTGTGGGACCCCGCTCGTCACAGGCGCCCACTGTGATACCTCTTCACGTACCATGACTCGCTGTTGCCTCCATGTCAGGTATTCTCTGATCCATTGCAGTGCTCTCCCTGTTATATGCGCCTGATCCTCCAGCTTCTGCAATAAGCTCTTGTGAGGAACTGTGTCGAAGGCCTTCCTGCAGTCCAGGAAAATGCAATCCACCCACCCCTCTCTCTCGTGTCTTCTGTTACCTTGTCATAAAACTCCAGAAGGTTTGTGACACAGGATTTGCCTTCCATGACTCCGTGCTGGTTGTCATTTTTATATAATTTTGTTCCGTTCCAGGTGCTCCACCACTCTCCCGATAATCTTCTCCATGACTTTGCATACTATACACTTCAGAGACACTGGTCTGTAGTTTAATGCCTCGTTTCTGTCTCCTTTCTTAAAAATGGGGACTATATTTGCCGTCTTCCATATCTCAGGTAGTTGCCCAGTTTCAAGGGATGTATTGAAGATTGTGGTTAGGGGCATGCACAGTGTCTCTGCTCCTTCTCTAAGGACCCACGGGGAGATGTCCGGACCCATCGCCTTCGAGGTATCACGGTCACTTAGCAGCTTCTGCACCTCCTCCTCCGTTGCTCGTATGTCATCCAACACTTGTTGGTATATTCCCTGTTGATGTTCCCCTCTGTACTATCTTCACAGAGCCCTTCCTGTCTCTACTGTAAAAACTTCCTTAAATCTCCTGTTTGATTCCTCACATACCTCCTGATCGTTTATTCTGAGTTCCCACCTTCTGTCCTCAGCCTGATCACCTGGTCTTTGACTTGTCTTCCTCCTGATGTGGCTATACAACAGTTTTGGGTCAGACTTGACTTTCGATGCTGTTATTTTCATACTGTCGCTGGGCCTCCCTCCTTACCTGTGCACACTCGTTCCTGGCTCTGCAACTAATCTACCTATTTTCATGTGTTCTATGCCTCCTGTACTTTTTTCCATTCTCTATTGCACTTAGTTTTTGCCTCCTTACACCGTCGGGTAAACCAGGGGCTCGTTCTGGTCTTCCCATTATTTCTGTTGCCCTGGGGAATAAACCTTTCCTCTGCCTCCTTGCATTTTGTTACGTATTCCATCATTTCGTGTGTGTGTGTGTGTGTGTGTGTGTGTGTGTGTGTGTGTGTGTGTGTGTGTGTGTGTGTGTGTGTGTGTGTGTGTGTGTTTGTGTGTGTGTGTGTGTGTATATACTCACCTATCTGTGGTTGCAGGGGTCGATTCACAGCTCCTGACCCCGCCTCTTCGCTGGTCACTACTAAGTCCATTGTTTCACAGGCTGACGCTACTGAAATCTCCCAACTCAGGCTGACACTGGTGGAGTCTCTCAGCTCAGGCTGACACTGCTGGAGTCTACCAGCTCAGGCTGACACTACCAGAGTTTCCCAGCTCAGGCTGACACTACTAGAATCTCTAAGCTCAGGGTGACACTACTGGAGTCTCCCAGCTCAGGGTGACACTACTGGAGTCTCCCAGCTCAGGCTGACACTACTGGAGTCTCCCAGCTCAGACTGACACTACTGGAGTCTCCCAGCTCAGGCTGACACTACTGTAGTCTCCCAGCTCAGGCTGACAATACTGGAGTCTCCCAGCTCAGGCTGACACTACTGTAGTCTCCCAGCTCAGGCTGACAATACTGGAGTCTCCCAGCTCAGGCTGACACTACTAGAGTCTCCCAGCTCAGGCTGACACTACTGGAGTCTCCCAGCACAGGCTCACACTACTGGAATCTCCTAGCTCAGGCTGACACTACTGGAATCTCCCAGCTCAGGCTGACACTACTGAAGTCTACCTGCTCAGGCTGACATTACTATAGCCTCGCATATCAGGCTGACACATTTCAGCACCATGTGTGAACACCATCCTGCGTGATGGAATATGACAGGGAAACAAAGCTGGTTTTTGTTGCCTCTGTGACTTTCATATTGAACAGCGTAGTAGCACACTAATAATGTATCCAATTCTGATTAAAAAATCTTTCTTGCCCCTTACCTGATCCCCCAATATACTCCACTCCATGACCCCCAACATACTACACCCCATGACCCCCAATATACTCCACCCCCATGACCCCCAACATACTCCACCCCCATGACCCCGACATACTCCACCCCCATGACCCCCAGCATACTCCACTCCCATGATCCCCAAAATACTCCACCCCATGACCCCCAACATACTCCACTCCCCCATGACCCCAACATACTCCACCCTCAATATACTCCACCTCCATGGCCCCCAACATACTCCACCCCCACCACGACCCCAGCATACTCCACCCCCACCATGACCCCAACATACTCCATCCCCACCGCTACCCCAACATACTTCACCCCCACCACGACCCCAACATATTCCACCCCACAACTACCCCATCATACTCCACCCAAACCACGACCCCAACATACTCCACCACCACCACGACCCCAACATATTCCACCCCACCACGATCCCCATCATACTTCACCTCCACCACGACCCCAACATACTCCACCCCCACCACGACCCCAACATACTCCACCCCCACCACGACCCCAAAGCTATATTTTCTCTCTTTATTGTTGTTCTCTGTCTCTCCACCTGTTTTCTGTATGCTAATTAACGCTGTTTAAAACTTCAAAGAGAATTAGTAGGCAGCGTGTGTGTGTGTGTGTGTGTATGTGTGTGTGTGTGTGTGTGTGTGTGTGTGTGTGTGTGTGTGTGTGTGTGTGTGTGTGTGTGTACTCACCTAATTGTGGTTGCAGGGGTCGAGACACAGCTCCTGGCCGTCTGTGTGTGTGTGTGTGTGTGTGTGTATGTATGTGTGTGTGTGTGTGTATGTGTGTATTCACCTAGTTGTGGTTGCAGGGGTCGATTCACAGCTTCTGGCCCCACCTCTTCGCGGGCCGCTACTAGGTCACTCTTCCTGATCAATGAGCTTTATCATACCTCTTCTTAAGGCTATGTATAAACCCTGCCTCCACTACATCACTTCCCAGACTATTCTACTTCCCGACAACTCTGTGACTGAAGAAATACTTCCTAACATCCCTGTAATTCATCTGAGTCTTCAACCTCCAACTGTGACTCTTTGTTGCTGTGTCCAATCTCTGAAGCATCCTATATCTGTCCACCTTGTCTATTCTTCTCAGTATTTTGTATGCCGTTATCATATTCCCCCTCTCTCTCCTGTCCTCCAGTGTCGACAGGTCGATTTCTTTTAAGTTCTCCTCGTAGGACATAGCCCTTATCTCCTGAAGCAGTATAGTTGCAAACCTTTGCACTTTCTCTAGTTTCTTTACGTGCTTGGCTAGGTGTAGGTTCCAAACCGGTGCTGCATATTCCAATATGGGCCTAACGTACACTGTGTACAGGGTCCTGAACGATTCTTTATTAAGATGTCGGAATGCTGTTCTTAAGTTCGCTAGGCGCCCGTAAGCTGCTGCCGCAGTTACTTGGTTGATGTGCACCTAAGGAGGTGTGTCCGGTGTTATACTCACCCAAGGTCCTTTTCTTCGAGTGAGGCTTGTAGTCTCTGTCCCCCTAGACTGTACTCCGTCCGCCGCCTTCCTTGGTGGGGTTGAACTCCAGGAGCCAATTGTTGGACCAGGCTTGCACCATGTCCAGATCCCTTCGTAGTTCTGCCTGGTCCCCGTCCGATTGAATTCTTCTCATCAACTTCACATCTTGTGCAAACAGGGACACTTCTGAGACTATTCCTTCCGTCATGTCGTTCACAAATACAAGAAACAGCACCGGTCCTAGGACTGACCCCTGTGGAACCCGACTCATCACAGGCGCCCACTTTGACGCCTCGCCACGTACCATGACTCGCTGTTGTCTTCCTGACAGGTATTCCCTGATTCACTGTAGTGCCTTCCCTGTTATCCTTGCCTGGTTCTCCAGCTTTTGCACTAGTCTCTTGTGTGGAACTGTGTCAAACGCCTTCTTACAGTCCAAGAAAATGCAATCTACCCACCAGTCTCTCTCTTGTCTTACTGCTCTGTGTGTGTACTCACCTAATTGTACTCACCTAATTGTGGTTGCAGGGGTCGAGACTCAGCTCCTGGCCCCGCCTCTTCACTGATCGCTACTGGATCCTCTCTCTCTCTGCTTCCTGAGCTTTGTCATACCTCTTCTTAAAACTATGTATGGTTCCTGCCTCCACTACTTCACTTGCTAGGCTATTCCACTTGCTGACAACTCTATGACTGAAGAAATACTTCCTAACGTCCCTGTGACTCGTCTGAGTCTTCAGCTTCCAGTTGTGACCCCTTGTCCCTGTGTCCCCTCTCTGGAACATCCTATCTCTGTCCACCTTGTCTATTCCCCGCAGTATCTTGTATGTCGTTATCATGTCTCCCCTGACCCTTCTGTCCTCCAGTGTCGTCAGTCCGATTTCCCTTAACCTTTCCTCGTACGACATTCCCTTGAGCTCTGGGACTAGCCTTGTTGCAAACCTTTGTACTTTCTCTAACTTCTTGACGTGCTTGACCAGGTGTGGGTTCCAGACTGGTGCTGCATACTCCAGTATGGGCCTAACATACACAGTGTACAGTGTCTTGAACGATTCCTTATTAAGGTATCGGAACGCTATTCTCAGGTTTGCCAGGCGCCCGTATGCTGCAGCGGTTATTTGGTTGATGTGTGCCTCCGGTGATGTGCTCGGTGTTATGGTCACCCCAAGGTCTTTCTCCCTGAGTGAGGTCTGTAGTCTTTGTCCACCTAGCCTATACTCTGTCTGCGGTCTTCTTTGCCCCTCCCCAATCTTCATGACTTTGCATTTGGCTGGATTGAATTCGAGAAGCCAGTTACTGGACCACATGTCCAGCCTCTCCAGGTCTCTTTGCAGTCCTGCCTCATCCTCGTCCGATTTAATTCTGTGTGTGTGTGTGTGTGTGTGTGTGTGTGTGTGTGTGTGTGTGTGTGTGTGTGTGTGTGTGTGTGTGTGTGTGTGTGTGTGTGTGTGTGTGTGTGTGTGTGTGTGTGTGTGTGTGTGTGTGTGTGTGTGTGTGTGTGTGTCGTGTGTGTGCGCAACAACCACTGGGAACTTTTAAAGAATTTATATAAAGCTAAATACTGAAGATGGCGAAACCACAAGCAAAGTTCTGTTGTGACTACAATCTGGTGGTCACACACAAACTCTTCTCCCGAATAACTATGACTCGACCCTTGCAACCACAAATAGGTGAGTACACCCTCCCCCCCCCACACATACAAGAGGTACGATAAAGCACGTGGAGCAGTGAGAGTAGACCTAGTAGCGATCAGCGAAGAGGCAGGGGGCAGGAGCTGTGAATCGACCCCTGCAACCAGAAACAGGTGAGTACAAGTAGGTAAGTACACACGCACACACAGCCAACTATTCTGTTAGTCAGAAAAAATTTGGAAGCGTTCTTTCTGCACTACATTTTTCGTGGTTTTAAAACATATCCTCAACTTCTCCTTGTTGATGGTGACAAAGAGACAAATGCGCTTATATGTAACATTTACTGACAACGTTTCGTTCACGAAACGTAAAATAGATAAATGTCGTAAGGAAGGGCGAGTAACTAGCCAGCGGAAGGCCTCGGTCAGATGACCAAAAGCTCCAGCTGCGGGTCATCATTGAACTAAGACCCGCGTTCGGAAACACTTTTCCTGTTTCCTGACAAACCTTACCTAACCTAACCTCTATACGGCACATCTAAATGTTTTACTTCGATCATGGTGTCCCCCTAGCTTGATCGCTAGCCCACTCAGCTCACACACTGAGGTCCGGGGATTGATTACCCGGTACGGGTGGAAAACATTAGGACGTGTTTCCATAGGACACCTGCTGTCCATGTTCACCCATCAGTAAAATGGGCACCTTGGTGTTAGTCGACTGGTGTGGGTCGCATCCTGGGACAAAACTGACCTAATTTGCCCGAAATGCTCTGCATAACAAGCGGCTTTCTGTACAATATGTCAGTTATTAAGTCAGCTAGGAATGTATACTTTGTGCATGTACTTGTAGAAATATATTATCATCATCATCCCGTCTTCTACGAAGACCATACACTCAACACTACACCTTCTCCAAAACAAATTCAACCAGGCTGAACCTTCCCTATAATTTACACTTGAGGAGGAAAACAACGATCCACTTTACTCCCTTAATGTTTAATCTGCAAATCTGACAGCGAACTTCTCTTCAAGATTTATCAGAAACCCTCCAACCAATGCTAACTTTACCACGTCAGTTTACCACGACTAAAGACGGAATTCTAAGAAGTTTTTTTTCTTAGAGTTCTTCCCATCTACAGCAACGAGTTTCTTGAAGCAGTAGTCTCTTTTCTCGAACAAACCTACACCAAACTAAATTACCATCTATATTTTACCAAGAGTGCGGACAACGCAACCATAACATCATCAACGCTATCATAACATCAACGCAACCATAACATCATCAACGTGCCAAGACTCGATGTCCCAGCAACAAGATAAGTTCCTTGTTCCTTGTTTAGCGAAAGCTTACAATGTTCCCTATTTAAATTTTATTTACAGTCTTTCTTGTTCAGTGAAAGCTTACAATGTTCCCTATTTAAATTTTATTTACAGTCTTTCTTGTTCAGTGAAAGCTTACAATGTTCCCTATTTAAATTTTATTTACAATGTTTCTTGTTTAGTAAAGATTCACTTTGTTCCCTATTAGAATATTATTTATAATGTTTCACATTTAAATTTTATTTACAATGTTCCTTGTTTTTATTTTACAAAGTGAGGGAGGAAGTGCAGGTGTGAGAGTAAAGCGGAAATGTTCAATAAATCATACGTGTTTGTCTCTGAACTTCCGCTGCGTCTTTATTTATCACCTTCTCTTTATTTATTCTATTTCTATCTTTTTCATAAACAATCTAAGGGAATCTGCATATATTTTTAATACTCTTCCCACCTACGACATTTTTAAGAGGGGGGAGGGATTTTTTTGGGGGGTATTTGTGGCATGCGCCTTGAAGGTCGACCACTACGGTAAAAAAAAAATTGAAGATTGAGACACTTATGCAGCATATGGGAATCTTTATTCAGGAAACGTTTCGCCACACAGTGGCTTCATCAGTCCAATACAAAGAGGAAGGCGTAAGGAGAGGAGGAGTATGAGGTAATCAGTCCCTCAGCCTGGAGTCGATGTGTTCAGTCCATCAATCTTCTACAAGATTGATGGACTGAACACATCGACTCCAGACTGAGGGACTGATTACCTCATACTCCTCCTCTCCTTACGCCTTCCTCTTTGTATTGGACTGATGAAGCCACTGTGTGGCGAAACGTTTCCTGAATAAAGATTCCCATATGCTGCATAAGTGTCTCAATCTTCAACTTGTCGGTTTTTCAAACCATTCATCACAAAAAAAAATTGAAACATTGCAGTTTTTACATATATTTCAACGCTATACTATTATTATTAATATCAGTAGTAGTAGTAGTAATAATTATTATTATTAGTAGTAGTAGTATTAGTAATTATTTCTATTAGTAGTAGTAGTAGTAATTATTATTAGTAACAGTAGCAGTAGTAATTATTGTTATTACTATTAGTAGCAGTAGCAATTATAACTATTATTAGTAGCAGTAGTAGTAGTAGTAATTATTATTATTATTATGGAGAAAACACTATACCCATAAGGATTCAACAGTGCCTGGAAATGAGAGGTAATGATGTTGGATCCGTGGAAGGGAACGTGTAGCTCCGGGCATAGTGGTATGCCGCTCAAAATCCGCACCTGAGCGAAGTCTCATCTGGGAACACTGGACGTGGGCATCCTACACACCCAACCACCACACTACAAAACCAAAAGCAATGAAATTCGGGCAATGGATTAAATCTCCATTAGGTTGAATCACCAGAGCTACAGTGGCCATGGCTTAATAACCCACAGGTGTAAATTATTTACAAACATTATCTCCCACCTGCGTTCTAATATCTGTAACTGGCAGGCCAAATATATATGGGGTTCTGGCTGACTGGTTTTAGTACTCTTCTGTCTCTGCTCACAGGGAGGGACAGTGAGGTGCGTAGGATCAAACCATCTGCAGGTCTAAGGTAACGTTATATTGTATATATGTGTCGTGCCGAATAGGTGAAACTTGCGATTTTGGCTTAAATAGCAACGTTCTTCTTGCCGAATAAGGCAAGCGAAAATTTGTGTATGCAACAATTTGCAAAAATTATTCTAAACCTAACGAAAAAATATATTTCACTGCGTTCGTTTATTATTAAAATATTGTAAACTTATCTAAAATATATTTAGTAAGATTAGGCTAAATTAAATGGAGCTTGTTATAATAAGGTTAGGCAAGTTTTCTAAGGTTCTTTTGGTACAAAAATATTAATTTTTACATTAACATAAATGAAAAAATATATCTTTAAACGTATAAGGGAAAATTTTAGGACTTAAGTTTAAATGAGTTCTTGCTAACTGACGAACTTTACCTATTTGGCACCACACACACACACACACACACATATATATATATATATATATATATATATATATATATATATATATAATATATATATATATATATATATATATATATATATATATATATATATATATATATATATATATATATATATATATATATATATATATATATATATATATATATATATATATATATATATATATATATATATGCGCAAAACAACCACTGTGAAAGAGTAGTGAAATTCCAAGCGCTTTCGTGACTACTCACATTGTCAAGGAACTTTCACAGTGGTTGTTTTGCATATTTTAAGATCACCTGTTTACTGTGATCTTATTGCATATATATATTACGGAATAACACCACTGGTGATGTTGGGAACCCTTAAACGTGCAGAAATATAAAGAATTCTGGGAGAAATCCTGTGCGTTCTGCTTGAAAATATAAAATAAATTTATTTTTAAAAATTCTTGCTATTTAGTGTTTGATGCATGATTCCACATTTATTCCTTTATCGCATGTATCCACGTAGCATATCTTTAATACATATTCATCGATGTACATCTGTAACACACATACTGTTATTGCTTCTTCTTGGTTGCTATTGTGTATTTATAATGAATATTCAATGCAATTATCACACGGATGTTGTCACTGTGAAGATATGTCATTGTGTTCCAGTTGCGGCATCAGGCTGAGTGAACAGGTAATATTTAAATAAAAAAAATATATGATATATAAAATAGTATATAACGTATCCGTACAGCCTTACTGCTCACATTAATAAATCTCATAATATAAAAGTACATATAAGAAGGAAGTATAGGAGAACAATGTTATATTGGAGTGTCTTGATATAGCGCCGGTGCTCTGTTGTTGTCGTCACCTGCATTCTTGGAGCTACTGGAGCTACAGTGGAATGTCTGACGATATCTCCCCATTGCCCCACTGATATCTCTCCCCGTCGTCCAACTGACGTCTCTCCCCACTTTGTTGTTGTCGTCACCTGCATTCCTGGAACTACTGGAGCTACAGTGGAATGTCTGACGATATCGCCCCATTGCCTCCGTGAAGTTTCTCTTCATCGCCCCACTGACGTCTCTCCCCACTCAGGTTGACGAATTTCATTACCTCACGTACGACACCCATCCTGTGTGATGCAACATGGCACAACAACATAGACAGCTGTTGTTCCCACACTGCAACAATGAAATAGAGATAGGAACACACTGCTGATACACACAACTGTAATATTAATCCACCAAAACACCCTGCATGCCTCACATTCACGGTGTTCGAAACCCTAAGGAAGTTTCGAACTGGTAGTGCGTGGAGTGTGAAACGCACTCCAGCGCATCCAGCCACAACTCTACCATGATTGGGGAAGATGAGTGACGGGGGGAAGAGAAGGACGAGATGTGTCTTGAAAATACATTTCCTTTCAGATGTTTCGTTTTCTTCCTCTGGCCTAGCAGCCGTTCCCCACCGGACGTGACGTCATGCAGTTATCAGAACGTGCAATATGGCCGCCCATCACTTTCCAGCCAACACCTTTGTCTCATCCGGATTCTCGTCACTGCTGTTTCACGCGCATTTTTCCCCTCTAACACAAGAGATATCTTTCCCCGTCTCGACCTGTGCCACGAGATACACGAGGTGATAAAAGCTGTAATTAGCACCTGGGTTAAAGAATGGTGGTTCCCAACGCCCTCACTGAGTGCGGTAAAAACACCGACCTTCCATTGTTTGTCGTTATCAGTGAGAAGATCTCATCAGATAGTCAGTGTTAACGCCTATCACTGACAAAGTGTTGTGTTGTGTGTCACCCGGGCTACCCTCCTGCTACTGCTGATCCACATCTCCCTCCATCGAAGGATCCCACTTGATCCTTTGATGGAGAGATGGCTACTTTGTTGGCTTATTCTAGATGTTCCTTCCATACGTGTGTGGTTATGTAAGACAACTGTAAATTTATAAATCTGAGTAATTTACCTAAAGTTACCAGTATCATTCTGACTCCTGGGTACTATGCCAACATTATCAGTACTATCTATGTTACACTGCTAATGAATATAACTCTCTGTCTCTCTCTCTCCACACTAATTAATCACTAACACTGAACCACCATTATACTCATTACCACTGATATTACTCGTATGTGTGTGTGTGTGTGTGTGTGTGTGTGTGTGTGTGTGTGTGTGTGTGTGTGTGTGTGTGTGTGTGTGTGTGTGTGTGTGTGTGTGTATCCATGAACAAAATGATAGGACTGAGCGAAGTTCAAGGAAGATATGAGTCACTGTAAAGGCTGCTGCAATGGCAAGATAGATATAGATAGATATAGATAGATAGAGATAGAGAGAGAGAGAGAGAGAGAGAGAGAGAGAGAGAGAGAGAGAGAGAGAGAGAGAGAGAGAGAGAGAGAGAGAGAGAGAGAGAGAGAGAGAGAGAGGAAGGGGAGAATTGACTCACGGAAGTAGGGTGGGCGTGGAGGCTGGAGCACCTCACACCCCCAGGCCGCCCACCCCCGCCCACGCCCATATAGATCAACACCCCACCATTGTTATGATCCCGGTCTGTCACGCACTGGGATCCCCCACCCCATGCAACACACACAAACACACACACATTTAACTAACTCTACATCACCACAGTGAACAGCATTAGAAAATACGACTGTCCATCAAAAATAAATATATCTTGAGAGAGAGAGAGAGAGAGCGAGAGGGCGAGAGGGCGAGAGAGAGCGAGAGAGAAAGGGATCTATATGGCTTGTTTTGCAGTGTCAACGAGGCGTACAGGAAGATAGCAATTATTCTTCTCGCCGGACGTTTGTTTAGTAAAGATTCATTTGCATATGAAATCTCTTTCATTATTTTCCTCACTGAGTGTATCTGACACGGGA
>NC_091347.1:16552474-16584974 GCF_038502225.1 Cherax quadricarinatus | reverse complement strand
TGATGTATGTATGGTGCGACGCATGAGTGACGTGTGTGTGTATGGTGCTACCCATGAGTGACGTGTGTGTATGGTGTGACCCATAGGTGACGTGTGTATGTATGATGTGACCCATGAGTGACGTGTGTGTGTATGGTGTGACCAATGAGTGACGTGTGTGTGTGTGTGTGTGTATGGTACGGCTCATGAGTGACGTGTGTGTATGGTGTAACCCATGAATGACGTGTGTGTGTATGGTGTGACCCATGAGTGACGTGTGTGTATGGTGTAACCCATGAATGACGTGTGTGTGTATGGTGCGACCCATGAGTGACGTGTATGGTGTGACCCATGAATGACGTGTGTGTGTACGGTGTGACCCATGAGTGACATCGGTGTGTACGGTGTGACCCATGAATGACGTGTGTGTGTATGGTGCGACCCATGAGTGACGTGTATGGTGTGACCCATGAATGACGTGTGTGTGTGTATGGTGCGACCCATGTGTGACGTGTGTGTGTATGGTGTGACCCATGTGTGACGTGTGTGTGTGTGGTGTGACCCATGAGTGACGTGTGTATGGTGTGACTCATGAGAGACGTGTGTATGGTGTGACTCATGAGTGACGTGTGTGTGTGTATTGTGTGACCCATGTATGACGTGTGTGTGTATGGTGTGACCCATGTGTGACGTGTATGGTGTGACTCATGAGAGACGTGTGTATGGTGTGACTCAGAGACGTGTGTATGGTGTGACTCATGAGAGACGTGTGTATGTATGGTGTGACCCATGTGTGACGTGTGTGTATGGTGTGACCCATGTGTGACGTGTGTGTGTATGGTGTGACCCATGTGTGACGTGTGTGCATGGTGTGACTCATGAGAGACGTGTGTATGGTGTGACTCATGAGTGACGTGTGTGTCTGGTGTGACTCATGAGTGACGTGTGTGTCTGGTGTGACTCATGAGTGACGTGTGTGTATGGTGTGACCCATGTGTGACGTGTGTGTATGGTGTGACTCATGAGTGACGTGTGTGTGTACGATGTGATCCATGAGTGACATTGTATATGGTGTGACGTGTGTGTATGGTGTGACCCCTGAGTGACGTGTGTGTGTCTGGTGTGACTCGTGAGTGACGTGTTTATGTTTTAACCCATGAGTGACGTGTGTGTGTACGGTGTGATCCATGAGTGACATTGTGTATGGTGTGACCCATGAGTGACATGTGTGTGTATGGTGTGACCCATGAGTGACGTGTGTGTCTGGTGTGACTCGTGAGTGACGTGTGTGTTTATGTTGTAACCCATGAGTGACGTGTGTGTGTACGGTGTGACCCATGAGTGACATCGGTGTGTACGGTGTGACCCATGAGTGACATCTGTGTGTATGGTGTGACCCATGAGTGACATGTGTATGGTGTGACCCATGAGTGACATGTGTATGGTGTGACCCATGAGTGACGTGTGCTGAAAGATTATATCATTCTCTTTCTCTTTACATCCTTCGTATATTTTTATTTATTCCCCTCTAATTCTTGAAACTTCGTTCTCCTTATAAATGGAGAGAGAGAGAGAGAGAGAGAGAGAGAGAGAGAGAGAGAGAGAGAGTCACATCATCCTCATACATTTTTCTTGGAGTCTCTTTTATTCCTGTAATCGTATATCCCTCTACACTGTCGCACATTCTCTGAAAACCTCGTCATTTACCACTTCTTCCTTAACCCTCAATTCCTCCACTTCGCCTATTTTCTTTTATCTATTTCCTGTCTCCCTCCGTATTTACCTATTTACTTCGTTATCCCCCATCACCTCAGGGAAGAAGATAGCAAGCACGTCTCTCCCACGCCCATCAATAATCAGTGAACACATTTCGCCAGTAGTTAGAGGACTCTGTGTTGAATCATCCACAATAATAATAATAATAATAATAATAATAATAATAATAATAATAAATAATAATAATGATGGTAATAAAATAATACAATAATAACTATAATAATAAAATTAATAACAATTATAATAAATCTAATTAATATTATTAATAATAATATTAACATTAATATTAATAACACTAATAAATTTAAAAATAAAATTACTACTACTACTACTAATAATAATTTTAATACAATTAAAATATTATTATTGTTAGAAATAAAAGTAATAATGCCAGAGTCATCCTGACAACAGTCTAGTACTGCATACAGATAATCTGAGCACTGGCTCCTCTCAGGCAAGCGATTATCAAATATAATCGTTCGGTATATTAATATAATTCCTTATTGATAATTTCGATGTCATTTTTTCTTTTTTCTAGTTTTCAGTGTTTTTCATTGCTTTATTATTTTTTTTTTTTGCGCTTCTCAGCTCCTTTATTGCTTTTGTTTCCTTGCGATTATTTTATTACTCTCGTTATTTTTATTATTTAAAATCTGAAATTACATTTAATCTTTATTAAACATTATTACTGCTCCTGTACTTTATTCTTTTGAGAAAAAAATATTCTTTTTGTCCTAAACTTTATAAAACTAATTATACTTTTCATTAATTCCAAATTTGTTTTAAACTTTTCCATAAAACAAATAAAAACAAACTCATCAAAAAAAATTTTGAAAAAAAAGAGAAAATATTTTCCAATAAAATAGGAAGAGTTTTTCAAATTTTTTTTATGAATGAAAAAAAAAATTGTCTTTCTTAATTTCGTCTTTTTTTTCTACAAATCCGATTTTTTTAATATATATTTTTTTCTTATTTCGGACACAAACTTCGTAACGTCACTCTGGTAATTCACTGCCATGATTTATGTTCAAGGAATTATTAAACGATGATAATTTACGATTATCACATATTAATTATTAAAACGCCCGATAAAATTACGATAATCATTATTAACAATGCATCAAAGGACGATAATTCCTAATTATCGTTACTAACACTTCATTAAGCAAAGATAATTCAAAATTATCACAATTAACAATGGATTATATGACGATAATCCAAATTTATCATTATTAACAATTCACTAGACAAAGATAATTCAAAATGATCATTATTAACAATGCAGTAAACGACGATAATTCACACTTATTTTTAACAATTAGTTTAACGATGGTAATTCGCAATCATCATTTATTAAATGGTGATAATTCACTATTATCACAGCTTATTAATTTATTAAACGATGATAATTTACGATAATCCAAGTTGGCTAAAGAGCAGACTTTAATATAATTCTAATTGCTTCTCTCGTGACCTCTGACCCTCTCGTGACCTCTGACCCTCACAAAAAGACGCAGCAAACAAGGTCACGATGTAGATATTATGATGCTTGTGGAAGCAAGATGACGGAAGCAAGAAGGGAGGAAAAGGAGGAAGGAGGGGAGGAAAAGGAAGGAAGGAGGAGAGGAAAAAGAAGGAAAAGGAAGGAAGGAGGGGAGGAAAAGGAAGGAAGGAGGGCAGGAAAAGGAAGGAAGAGGGCAGGAAATCGAAGGAGGGGAGGAAAAGGAAGAAGGGAGGAAGGAGGGAAGAAAAGGAGGAAATAGGAGAGGAACAAGACGAATGAGGGGAGGAAATGGAGGAAGGAAGGGAGGAAAAGGAGGAAGGAGTAAAGGAAATAATGGATGGTGAGATGAACGAGTCAGGAGAGAAGGAGAGAAGGCATTAAGGAAGGAGGGAAGAAGAAGGAGCAAGGGAAGAAAGGAAGGCGAGACTTAAATAAGGGAGAATGAATGGTAGAAAAAATAGTTGAGAGAAGAAAGCGAGTAGGAGAGGAGGAAGACAAAATTAAGGAGACAGAAGAGGGAGGGATGTGAGAGAACGACAGTAGAAGCGAGAGAAATGAATAATGACAATAATAATGAATAATAATAATAAGACAAACGAGAAGAAAAAGAAGAAAGGATGAGAGAAGAGTAATGAAGACAGGAAATCCCTCCATCAGATCCACTTAAATCTTAACAGGTCACGAAGACAACAAACAATATGGCGACACAAACAAGAACCTAGTTTTTTCCCCTTCACGACTGCTGTTTTTTTCTTGTGTGTACCTCTTGTGTTTTTTCTCCTTTAATTTGTTAGATGTTCGAGCTGTTTGTTTTAACGTTTCTGTTTGAGAAGAGCTTGTTTATTTTTGTCTCTGTTCTGTCGTTAGTTAATTTTTAAAGTTTTTTTAGTGGTTGTTTATTTGTTTGGATGTTTGATGCAACCTCTGATTGTTTACTTGTTTGGGTGTGTTTCAACGTCTGTTTCTTTGATTATTTACGTGTTCCGGTGTCTGTTTTAACGTCTGTCTCTGCATTTTCTGCACCTGTCTAATTTCGTGTATATTCATTAATCGCCATCTCCGCGTTACTGGTTTACTGTCTGTGTCTGCCTGTCTGTGTATCTTCCTGTCTGCCTGCCTTCCTGTCTGCTCGTCTGTGTTTGCCATCTGTCAGTCTGTCTGCCTCCTTATCTGTGTGTCTGTCTTCCTGTCTGTTCGTCTGTTTGTGTGTCATCTGTCCGTCTGTCTGTGTCTGCTTGTCTGTTCGTTTGTCTGTCTGTCAGGTAATTTAACTTATTTCAAAATTGTTGCCACTTAACTAAGTATGTCCTGGACAATATTATCTTGCGCCTCAAACTGAGCCCAAATTAATGTTAGTTAGGTTAGGTAAAGTTTGTCAGGAAACAGGACAAGTGTGTCCTGACGAGGGTCTTAGTCATTTGATGACTCGCAGCTGGATCTTTTGGTCATCTGATCGGAGCCTTCCACTGGCTTACCGGTCCACCCTTTTAAAAATCATGGTTATGATTCCATATAATAATGTTAATGAATTTCTTACCAAAATTACAACATATGTTGGAACATCTGGATTCCTCCTGGGGCTTCCATACTTAGAAAATTATACATCTAAGTACCAATTTTGTCCATAACAATGACCGGCGCTCAAAAAACGCGAATGTTGTTAATCTTTAAGATTCTTCTTAGGCCTGAAAACGGTCTCTAGTTAGACGGAAAATATATGTCATGTGGGGGTTTGTATGCTGGAATTGGGTAAAATCACACACTTCGGACGGCTAGTAACTTATTATTATGGTTAATAAGGGAGGAACCGCCAAGCCTGAACCTTCGGGTTAAAAATCCAAACAAAATCTTATCTTAACAAGACGACTGCAACTACAGGAGTACCAACTCGGGGCCTCCTACGAGTGAAACACCGTGTACTACCCAGAGTGAGGCCTCAGAAGAAAGCATAACACAGTTACGGTGATGACAGTCTGGAAGGAGGAGTGACCATCCTTGAATACTGTGTACAAGAATGGTATACAATACAGACAAGATGAAATTAAGACTCGTGTACAACATCTGGTTATCTTTATTGTAGACGTTTCGCCATCCAGTGGCTTTATCAATACAAATTCCAGGACATAATTAGAAGACAGTAGAACTATATACAGAAGATGAGGCAATCAGTCCCTCAGCCTTGGAGTTAGTGCTAAGAGCACCGTAGTCGTGGACGTTCTGGAGCAGAGGCAAGGAGCCTGGCGCTTAAATACTAACGTCGGGTGGAAAGGGACGTGTAGCAGACGAGGGCATAGTCACTGGTGGGCGGGATTCTCCAGTGGAAGTAGGTCCTACCCGAAGAGATGGGTCAGTTGTAGTAGTTGTCGTAGTCGTGAAGAAGGTTATGTACATGTCCTCAGAATCAAGATTCCATGCTGTTGCAGTGACTGACAAGTTGTACAAGAATGGTATAGCTACAATACTGCTCCAGAACGTCCACGACTACGGTGCTCTACGCACCAACTCCAAGGCTGAGGGACTGATTACCTCATCTTCTGTATACAGTTCTACTGTCTTCTAATTATGTCCTGGAATTTGTATTGATAAAGCCACTGGATGGCGAAACGTCTACAATAAAGATGCCCAGATGTTGTACATGTGTCTTAATTTCATCTTGAATACTGTCCCGGAGCTCGGTTGGTAGCTCACTCAGCTCAAACACAGAGGTCTGTGGTTCGATCCCCGGTACGGGTGGCAACATTAGGGCATATTTCCTTAAGAGACTTGCTGTCTCTCTTTACCTAGCAACAAGTAGGTACCCAGGTGTTAGCAGACTGGTGTGGGTCGTATCCTGGGGACAAAATTAACCAAAGATGTGCAAAATGATCAGCATATAAGAACATAAGAACGAAGGAACACTACAGAAGGCCTACTGGCCCATGCGAGGCAGGTCCAAGTCTCCTACCGGCTTAAGCCAATGCACCCAACCTAGTCAGGTCAGGTCACATTGACTTAAGGGAGGAACATAGGCAGTGTGTGATCATAGGCAGTGAGCGTCGAAGGGCATCACTGCACGCCTTCCTGCGTCTGGACAGATACTGCAACACAGGAGACATCGCTGCGACTGAGCTGTGACTTAACAGGTTACGGTCTCCTCTAGAACGGTGAAGCAGTCATCGTAGGAGTCACTGCAGGTTTCACTCAACCTGGGGCACGACATGCTGGTGCCCTCGAGTGAGGCGTCGACGAAACTCGGCAACTGGGCAGGACTTCGGGCAAGTGACTCAGGAGGACACTTCTCGACTGGTACTGTCGCTGGGCTGTCACTGCCAGCGAGCGTGGAGCAAGTTGTGGAGCGAGTCGTGCAGAGACGACTGGGCGAAACATCTGGGAGTCATAACATCCTACACCAGACTGCAGTGAGTGAGCTAGCAGGCTGCTCACTGAAGCTTGTGACACGAAGCTGACACAGCGCCTGCCGACAGGGCTAACTGCGACTTGACGAGTGTCATTCTCTCGGCAGTTGGAGTTATAGCAGAGGTTAGTCTAAGCGTCCCCAGACTTGTTTCTCTACATATAACTGCACTCTGAAGGTCTGGAGGTGAAGTGAAACAAATCTCGATGGAAATCGTAGCAGGTACGATTCTGCAGAACATCACGAGCGACGAGCATAAGAGCTTTCTGTACAAGGGGGCTCGGGCTCAGAGCTGATTGATATCAGCTGTCAAACGCACTGGTCACATAAGGTGACTTAGCACAGTGGTGCTACTCAGGTCTGGCTCAGACCTCACTGGACACACGGAAACTACACACACCCGCGGTACATGTGGTACAACATGGCTTAAACTAGCAAATGATGCTTTTCTGTGCACAAAACTGGCACTAAGCCATACACTAACATGTGAGAACACTGAGAGGAATTAATTAACACACATCATATATCTTCTCTCAATCTTCTTGACAATACTGAAATAATTATTAGAACACTTGATGTGACATCATGTGATGTCAGGCAGGACGTCGCGAGGTGATGTCAGCAGCATTGTGACATCAGAAGACATCGTGATGTCATGAAGTTGGGCAGCATCGTCGGTGACGTCAATGTGATGCGGGCAGCAGATATCCAGGAGCTTTGTATACAGAATGACACTGATGTCAGCTATGGTCTGTATAAGTTGTATCATATACTTGTAGGAATAAAGATTATTATTATTAAATGAACTGTTTCATGACATTAAAGTGGGAGATCGACTGCAGATGTTCTTAGATATTTTGGCGGAAAAAAAAAAGATACAAAATACAAACAATAGGATATTCTATTAGAAACGTTTCGGTCTTAGGAGCTCCGTGGAGTGACCAAGGTCACAACAATACAATATCCTAGTCTTCACATTTTTGTGTCTTTTTCCCAAAACCCATTCGGTATCACACATCATTTCTATTACACTTATAATTAGAGGTACATAAGCCATCATTAAAATTTACCTTTTACCGTAAGTCTAGACTTTTTGTCAAGTATTTAAACATTTTCCAAGAATTATTCAGAGAAGATTAGAAGACGTGTACACAGATAACCCGCACATATCTGAATGAAACTTATGACGACGTTTCGGTCCAACTTGGACCATTAACTGAGGAACGTTTCTACATGCACTCAGACTGTGCACTCCCCAACACTGTACACTCCCAACACTGTACACTCCCAACACTGTACACTCATCACTGTGCACTCCCCAACACTGTGCACTCCCCAACACTGTGCGCTCCCCAACACTGTGCACTCCCCAACACTGTGCACTCCCCAACACTGTGCACTCCCCAACACTGTGCACTCCCCAACACTATGCACTCCCCAACACTGTGCACTCCCCAACACTGTGCACTCCCCAACACTGTGCACTCCCCAACACTGTGCACTCCCCAACACTGTGCACTTCCCAACACTGCGCACTCCCCAACACTGTGCACTCCCCAACACTGTGCACTCCCCAACACTCACAACAAGAACACCATCGCTGTGTACAAAGGCTCGTCTATCCACAATAATTCATAAAAAAAGGGTCAAGCAGGAGACAGGGAACCTCATACTAAAATATTAATTCTTTACTACAAAAAGAGGCGCAAGAACATGGAAAAACGTGACACTTACTTACAAAAATAATTGCTCCCCACTGCTCAGACAAAACAAATAATCGGACTACCATTGGTCGCAAAAGACAAACAAACTGTTAATGCAATACCCGATTTCACGAAATTTATTGCTAACACAATACAGTAAGGTGGTAGAAACGCATTTAATATAGTATGTGAGCGCAATTGTGTGTGTGTGTAATATTATATATATATATATATATATATATATATATATATATATATATATATATATATATATATATATATATAATATATATCCTAGGTAGTAGGTTGGTAGACAGCAACCGCCCAGGGAGGTACTACCGTCCTGTAAAGTGAGTGTACAACGAAAACCTGTAATTGTTTTACATGATGGTAGGATTGCTGGTGTCTTTTGTCTGTCTCACAAACATGCAAGATTTCAGGTATGTCTTGCTACTTCTACTTGCACTTAGGTCACACTACACATACATGTACAAACATATATGCACACACCCCTCTGGGTTTTCTTCTATTTTCTTTCTAGTTCTTGTTCTTGTTTATTTCCTCTTACCTCCATGGGGAAGTGGAACAGAATTCTTCCTCCGCAAGCCATGCGTGTTGTAAGAGGCGACTAAAATGCCGGGAGCAAAGGGCTAGTAACCCCTTCTCCCGTATATATTACTAAATGTAAAAGGAGAAACTTTCGTTTTTCCTTTCGGGCCACCCTGCCTCGGTGGGATACGGCCGGTGTGTTGAAAGAAGAAGATATATATATATATATATATATATATATATATATATATATATATATATATATATATATATATATATATATATATATATATATATATTCATGTAGAGCCAAAAAAGCGGTTTATCCAGCAGTCTGAGACTCGGGGTTCTCAAACTTAGTCTTCATTAACGACGCCAAATTGGTCATCTCACGGTGTAGTTAACATGAAGCCTGGAATTATAATTAAAAATTTTAAAGCTTCTTTGTTGTTTGTTATGAATCAGAGAGGATACGCCATGACCTCTGACCTGATGCAGGGTGTGGGAATGACAGGAGGTCAGCGGAAGAAGGCAAGGGGGGGAGGGTAGGGGGAGATAACGTGTAGGTACGTGGGAGGGGGAATGAATGAATTGCTGAAGGCGAGTGTTATTCAGTTTTATTCATTCATTCATTGAATTTATTGGCTAAGAACTCATTCCCAAGGTCAGGATGCCACCCACAGCATTCGGCTAACACCTGCGGACCTGTTTACCGCTAAGTAAACAGGGGCAGCAGGTGTAAGGTAACATGTCTCCAGGGTCTTCAATTGTGAAACAAAGGTACTATGAGCTAGTTAGCTAGCTAGCTAACTGGCTTGCTCTCTCTCTCTCTCTCTCTCTCTAACTGGACGGACTGATAGGGGCGGCTGCAAGACATGTAATATCTTGAGACTGGGTCTCCTGTTTCTGTTTGCGAATACAGGCGTCTTGGCTGCCAATATTTACATTCTAGTTTTGCTCGGGAAATTTTAGTACTGTGACTGAATAGGAGCCGAAGGGCCTATCTTCACAGACAGAAACTTGAGACCCAGTCTCAAGACATTACAGTTTAGACGAGTGGATGGTAGACGTAGATGAATGAGTGGATGATGAGGGAGGGGGACAGGTGAAACAGAAGTCGTTAGGAAGACAGCAGCAGCAGGTGAGGGGGGACAGAGGAGGGGGAAGGGGGTAGAAGACAGAAGGGGGTTGGACAAGTAGCGAGGAAGTGGATTACATCGAATGAGAGGGAGGATGAAGGGGAGGGGAGGGAGGAGGGGAGAGGAAGCCCTGACCTCTGACCTCCCAAAATCTTAGACAAAAACTGGAGCTGGTGGAGGTGTGTTAGGGTGAGGGGGAAGGGGCTGTGGTGGGGGTGAATGTGATGGTGAGGGGGAAGGGGCTGTGGTGGGGGTGAATGTGATGGTGAGGGAGGGGAGGAGGGGCGATGGAGTAGACAAGTCAGGGTGATCGTGGAGAGGAGGGGGTGACTGAGGAGAGGTAAGAAAGGCATGACAGAGAGGTAAGGAGAATGTGATAGAAAGATAAGGAAGAAGTAAGGTGACAGGGTAAGGAAGACGTGAGAAAGATAAGGAAGAAATAAGCGAGAGGTAAATAAGAATAATGAGAGAAGAGCAACAATGCTAGCATCACATCCCCCCAAAACCACAAATTAGGAATAAATATTAAACAAATCTTAATACCATGTTTTAACTGGAGAGAGAGAGAGAGAGAGAGAGAGAGAGAGAGAGAGAGAGAGAGAGAGAGAGAGAGAGAGAGAGAGAGAGAGAGAGAGATTGATTTAACCATATCAACTTTACTTCGCAAAATGTTAGTGTTACATGCTATAACACCGCCTTCACTTAGAATTTCTAACACCTGTAACACACGGCTTCTAACATGTTTATAACACACACAGCTTCAAGCACTTCCCTTCTAACATCTCTAACCACTAACATTTAATAAGGTAATCTCAGCTTCTAACAACCAATGTCTAAAATCTAGCTAACATGTAACCAGTATGTTAAATTTACCTGTACCGGTACACCAGTATGTTAAATTTACCTGTACCGGGACACCAGTATGTTAAATTTACCTGTACCGGTACACCAGTATGTTAAATTTACTTGTACCAGTACACCAGTATGTTAAATTTACTTGTACCAGTACACCAGTATGTTAAAATTTACTTGTACCGGTACACCAGTATGTTAAATTTACCTGTAGCGGTACACCAGTATTGTTAAATTTACTTGTACCAGTACACCAGTATGTTAAATTTACCTGTACCGGTACACCAGTATGTTAAATTTACTTGTACTGGTACACCAGTATGTTAAATTTACCTGTACCGGTACACCAATATGTTAAATTTACCTGTGCCAGTACACCAGTACGTTAAATTTACTTGTACCAGTACACCAGTATGTTAAATTTACCTGTACCGGTACACCAGTACGTTAAATTTACTTGTACCGGTACACCAGTATGTTAAATTTACTTGTACCGGTACACCAGTATGTTAAATTTACTTGTACCGGTACACCAGTATGTTAAATTTACCTGTACCGGTACACCAGTATGTTAAATTTACTTGTACCGGTACACCAGTATGTTAAATTTACCTGTACCAGTACACCAGTATGTTAAATTTACCTGTACCGGTACACCAGTATGTTAAATTTACCTGTACCGGTACACCAGTATGTTAAATTTACCTGTACCGGTACACCAGTATGTTAAATTTACCTGTACCGGTACACCAGTATGTTAAATTTACCTGTACCGGTACACCAGTATGTGAAGTAAAAAGGGATTATGGAAACTTAACTATCGACCTCCATTTCTCGATCTCCCTTTCCCCCTTCATCCACTTCCCTCCCCATTTCTCCCTATGAACACTTGTTCACCCTTGACGGTGGCCCTGGACTGTTTTCCCTCTCCCCTTCTCTCTTTCCCCTCCCCCTTTTTTCATCCCCCTCCCCATCCTTCTTTCAATTCCATTTTTATTTAGTCCTCCTTTTCCATTATTTAGTCTCCCCCTTCCCTCATTTCAGTCTACTCTTAGTTGCCCCTTTCCCTCTGTCCCATCTCCACTTCCCTCTCTTCCATCTGTTTCATCTTTCCCTTGTACTTCCTAACGTCTCCATGGATCCTCGTAGCTGCCATGTATATTATCAGGCTGTCTGTCTTCCCATCCCAGCCTGTCCCTATCCACTATAACCTGGCAGCCTCTTTTCCCATCCCAGCCTGTCCCTGTCCACTTTAACCTGGCAGCTCCTTTTCCCATCCCAGCCTGTCCCTATCCACTCTAACCTGGCAGTCTCTCTTCTCATCCCAGCCTGTCCCTACCTCATGTCAATACTGGTCCTCTTTTCTTCCTGTGTTGTTATTCTGAGTTCCAAAACTTTCTTCTCGTGGTTCCTCCTCCTCAGTTTCGGAACTAATCCCACTGCAAACTCGCGGATTTTTCCTAATTTCTACATATGCTTGATCAGGTGCGGGTTCCACATACTCCAAGATGGATATAACGTACGTTGTGTTTAATGTCTTGAATGAATATTTGTTTCGGAAATCAATTCTTAAGCTGGCTGAAGTTATTCTGTTTATAGGTCATTCTGGTGATATGTTTGGTGCAATGATTATTCTTCCAGTTCATCTGCAGAGACTATCTCCTATTTCTCAGGATTTAACTCATGTAGCCACTTTCTTGAACGTGTTCGCAGCTTGTTCAAGTCTTCACGGAGACTCTTCATCAATTTGTTGGACAGACTCTGACAGCAGTGACACACAGGACTACCTAGCCAGTAGAGGAAGATAAAGTCTACCCAACCAGTAGAGCAATATACAGTCTACCCAACCAGTAGAGCAATGTACAGTCTACCCAATCAGTAGAGCGAGATACAGTCTATTCAACCAGTAGAAGAGAGTCTACTTAACCTCCTCCTTCCTCCTGTTATATTTCTCTCACTCCATAAGAGAGCTCCAGGAGATTCCTGAGATAAGATTCAACTTTCTAAACCCATCAAGATTATCTCTCACATGCATTTATTTCCTAGAGGGTGCTCATTATCTTTTCCTAGCACCTAAGACAATATGCTAGTCAGCGAGACTGGGCTACAGCTGCTAGTCAGATAATTTAGTCTATAGTTGCTAGTCAGAGAATCTGTTTTATAGTTGCTGGTCAGAGAGTGGTTTATAGTTGCTAGCCAGAGTCTGGTCTACAGTTGCTAACCAGAGAGTCTGGTCTACAGTTGCTAGCCAGAGTGGTCTACAGTTGCTAGTCAACAAGACTAGTCTATAGTTTCATTCCTGGCTTCTTCAAGTTGTTCATTGCATCACATTTGCAGTTTTGAAGCTGTCTGTCAATTTTCATGTGTCCCTCAACTTGCATATCCGAAAGAAATACACACACACACACACACACACACACACACACACACACACACACACACACACACACACACACACACACTGCTGCCGCTACTGCTGGAAATGGGCAATTTAACATAACGGGCCTTGTTCGCTGGTGGTCCTGGACCACAACACATTCTCATCCACTTACTGGAGCTCCTGGAAAGAACTCTTCAGACTTTGTCGACTCGTTGAAGGACCTAAAAGGAACTCGTTAAACTTCATCGGTTCGTTGGAGGTGGTAGAAGCAACTCGTTAAAAATATCATCAGCTCACTGAAGGATTAAGAAGGAAGTCGTTAAAAACATCAGCTCGTTGAATGTCCTGGACAGAGCACAGCCTCCCCAGCTTTATGGAGGTGGTGCAAGAACTTAACATAGTCGACGCCCTACAAGGAACTTAAAAGGTTTATTGAAACATTGGGATGAACAAGACAATAAATTGAGAGTAATTCACTGGGAATCCTTGAAAGAACGCAACGCAGTGAGAGTACCTCGCTTGAAAAACCACAAAGGTTCTCAGAAGAAACCCCGGACGGGTTCTTTGAGCGTTCATCAAGACTCCTACACAGTACATTATTATTCACTAGCAAAAACTCCCTCAAGGATGCCGAAGACAAACAACTGTCATATATAAACTGGAACAAGGTCAGTTAATATGTAAACTGGAAGTGGTTGTCAATTTACTCAACGCTGGAAGTGTGAGCAATGTCAAAACACCCCTGGGGTTAATGCTCGTGCCTGAGGATTTGGGAGGCAAGCATGTTTGATCCAAGGGAAGGGACGGCAGCTCTAATTCCTTAGATCAAGAACTTGGTCCGCTCCTCGAAGAGTGTTAGCGGAGTGCAATTAAATAATTCCTGAATGCCCTCACATCCCGGTGTTCCTGACCTTGAATTATCATCAGAAACCATACACTCAACTATATAATATATATATATATATATATATATATATATATATATATATATATATATATATATATATATATATATATGCATGTGTGTGTGTGTGTGTGTGTGTGTGTGTGTAATTGCAAAACAACGATATAACAAGCGATTAAAATATGCAAAAACACCGCAAGGGAGTAAGATGTTAGTTGTTAAAGGCAAAAAGTTTGAGGCCTTTCATTTTCAAACGTTTTCAGAAGTTTGGACATTAAATGAATTAGCTAGGAATTAGCTAAGAATTCAAAGAATTAGGCAGAAATGAGCGTTCCTTATTTTTTAAAGCATATTCTCAATATGCCTGCTGAAGACTTGCACATACAACCTCAACAGACATGAAGTACAGCCGAGTTATCATCAGTGTCTGGAAGGAGCAACTGAACTGGGAAACCTCAGAAATATTCCCAACCAACTCACGAGGAGCCAGAGTTGTGTTGAAAGGTTCTTTCTGTGTCCTTACTCCAAGAGTTATTTGAAAAGTATGAGGAAGATGAGAAAACGTGGATGCAGGCACAGGAGGCAAAGGTAGAGGCCATCTAGTAGTACCGAATGAAGTTGAAGGTGAACTTCAATGGGTCATTCAGTATTGCAGTGTAATGAGGTGATTGGTGTTAGTGCCAGGCAGCAGCAGTGTTGATGGTGAGCACAAGAACAAAAGTTCGAAGTCATAGTTTGTGCCGTAACTGAATTTCAGTTTACAGTGTTATAGAGTGAATATACATTAAAAGTATAACTCTCAGAGAGGCGGGTTAAGACAGGACAAGACAGCAAGCATATCAGAGCACGGAAGGACAGGTTAAAGATGAAGGTGGTCAGATGCCTGGATGAATGAGACAGTCTTTCATAGTATGTCGGACTGCCGGCGTGACTTGAAAAGTCTCCATAAGACGACCATGTGAGTGACTGACGTGACCAACGCGTACATCAGTACAGCTTCCCACAGTCGACAGTGATAAAGGAATGATGGTCAAAGGCCAAACTGTAGCTTGATTTAACAGAGCGCTGGCAACCCCGCTCCCAGAAACCTTAGAAGTGTTGAGTTATCAGAAATTAGTCGAAAATGGCAACCGCTTGTGAGGAAATGGAAGGTCTTGAAGTGCAGAGAGTGACAAAAAGTCCAGTAAAATATTACATTTTTGGTTGTTGATTACTGAAAATACGACACAGTCAATGTTGTATAATGACAAAGGGATTCGTGAAGAAAAAAAAGAAGTGAATTTCTTGCATAAGACTTTCAGCGCCTGAGACGTCTGAAAAATGAAGAGGTGGCCATGATACCATTGTGGATGACAGTAGTGAGAAGTGCTTATAATTCTACAGTGTACAATTCTACTTGTCCGTACAGCAATCATTCCTGGTTCATACTTTTTGGAAAATAACAGCAACTTATCGCTCTCATGCAGAGGATTTAGAGCCATCTGTATACTCAGCTAGTGCATCTGAGTGACTGAAAATTATCAAGAAAAAGTGAGTTCCAAAGAAGAGAAGCAAGACCTCGGGTATCAGGGACGGACAGCCTACGATCACAGGGACTTTCCAAGCTGAGGGAAGGAATTCACAGACACTAGGAGAAGAAACATAACACAGACCACGGGGATGTACAAGACTATTATCAAGATTGTTGGGACTTAACAAAGAGAGAGAAGACAGACTAATGACGTTCAAGAGAATACCATAAGAAGTAACATAATAAAAATGGAGTGAATAAAGCAATGGAGACACTGTGTATCTCAGCGATCGGAGAAAGGGGTAACTAATCAGTGATTGAATAGTGACATAACTTATTTCTCTTTATGAAAGTAATTTGTTAGAAATAGTGAGGGTGTGAGGCTCCTGGCGAGGGTGACACGCCACACACTTTCACTCAACGAAATAGAAAATCCAGCGAGCTTGATTTATAAACGCTTGTAAATTACATATCAGCTGATTGGTTTATTGGGCTTTAAACCCACAAGAGTGTCATTAAGGCTGCATTTAAACTGTACACTACCGGTCAAAGATACATCGATCACTGAAACGGATTCAAAAAGGGATACAGTAAACTTTCAGCGTATATACACTAATACACACCTCTCAGAGTATATACATAAATACATACATATGTACTTCTTAGTATATATACACAGATACAAACCTCTAAGAGTAACAGTGACAAATTTAATGTAATTTTTGTTCAGCATATTTTTTATGTCAATGTAAAATGTGTTTTACGTTGCTATTTTATTTTCTGGTAAAGTTTATCATAAGACTCATTTTATTGCGGTCAAGTTTTTCTAAGTCTGTATTATGTGGGTCCTCGCTCGGTCAGTCAGGTTAAGGCCAGTAACTGGATGGGTAACCATGTGGAGATAGCCTCGTTTATACCTAGGAATTTTTTTATAGATTTTGCCACCGAAGCAACTTGTTTGTTGCACACCCTATATCCATCCTGTGGACGGAAGCGCAAGAACATAAGGACTCACGAAAAGTCTAGGAACTAGGCCTCAAAAGGGCTAACAGGAGTACATCTGGATTTATATCTACAGTTTTCATGTATATTTTGCAAGCAAATTTAGGATATTTGCTTAATATGTCTGTCCTATTTTGACTGATAAGATACCTAGGCATATCACACTGATTATACTCTATCTCTCTGTTCATCAATAAGTGAACACTGCAGCATATAATATTGCAGAAAGTGACCATAAGGCAGACCACATACTTTCCATTTAGTTTACTCATCATCTGTGTGTCTGACAAATTGCCAGAGGTACTCGTAACCAAGCCGCTTAAGCCTGGCCACTACGACATCAGTCTGTTTACGTTGCAAGCTGCTGCTCCTCGCACATGCTTATCTACATTCATGTTATTATCAACTGAGACTTCTGACTATATTTTTATAATATTTACTTTCATTACTTACGTCTCCCCTAATGTTATTCTTAATGCAAGACACGTATACCCAAGTTATATTCTACATTTTTCTTCAGAGTACTTTCTATGTGTGTGATGGAGTTCATATGAATTGTACATTAATTCCCCTTTCTTTGAGTTTTGAGTGTGTATCTGGCTTCCCCAATGAACATGCTGTTAGAGTCATCATGTGAACCAAGAGTTCAGTGATAACATAGAATCAGTAAATAATCAACTAGTCAAGCTTTGACCATAAGTCAACTTTAGAGCCATTAGGATGACAAATAATTCTGTTTGCAGTTAATGCTTATGCCTAACTCACATAGCTAGGTGACAACAAGGGCAGATGCAGCCCTGCAAGTAGACTTCTGCTTAGATCCATCAATGTATATAACTTGCGATAAATTATTACTAACATTTAAGTGAGAAATTTCTTCTTGGAAAGATGCTTTTACAAGTGATTTAAGGAAGGGATTACTAGTGATGAGCTACTTGGTAGGGGCTTGCAAATATGTGATACTAAATAAACACATCTTCCATGGAGGGGTGAAACCCTCTTGTTATCTACAGTGACATAGTTCGTGCAAGTTATACAACTTAATACAATTGCATGCTTTCACAGAAGCCATAGAATTAGGAAAAAATGGATAAAGACAAAGACACGAATATAAATAAATGAGAAAGAAAAACAGAAAGGAAAAATAACACAAATAAAAGTTAAGAATGGAAAAGAAACACACAGGAGATGCATTGAAACATCCGGTGATAAGCACAGCGCAAGAAAGTGCCATGGTCATACAAATGGTAATCCTCATAAAGTCAGCCTCAGAGCGCAAATCCCTCTCTTGTCCACTGAACTAGCTTAAAAAAAAAAGGGAAAAAAGTTTTGAGCGACTGGTTCCATCCGGAACGTTGACTGTTTTGTTGCTATTGCTGCTGCTGTTGTTGTAGCTATTGCTGATGCTGTTGGTGCTGCTGCAGCTGTTGTTGTTATTGCTGCTGCAGCTGTTATTGTTGTCGCTGTTGTTGCTGCTGTTACTGCAGCTGTTGCTACTGCTGTTGTTGCAGCTGCTGTTGTTGTTGCTGTTGCTGTTGTTCTTGTTGCTGCTGTTGCTGTTGTTCTTGTTGTTGCTGCTGTTGCTGCTGCTGCTGCTGCTGCTGCTGCTGCTGCTGCTGTTGTTGTTGTTGTTGTTGTTGTTGCTGCTGCTGTTGTTGCTCGGTGCTCTACCTTTGTGCGAGAAGTTGCCACAAACCTTACCGCATTGTCATCTACCACCAGACACGTGCCGTGCTCAACTCTCGTGCTCCTCCTCACTTACGTGCTCTTGGCGTACTTGCCGCCGCGGCTTACTTGCGCCGCATTCACTGCCGCAAGAATGATTTTTCTAGTCGAATATCGAAAGACGTAATGAATGATTGCGGTTGGTAACTCTGCATCCTCCCCCCTCCTCTTCCCCCTCCCTCAATCCCTTGTATGACACCTACAGGAATTCCCGCCAAAATATGATTTCCCGCGAAGTGACGTCACATCCGGTGGCGAACGGGGCGCGCGGGAACTGTTGCTCGTGGCTGGATGACCGCAGCTGGGAGTCAGGGGGAGCGGCAAGCGGGAGTTATCTGACCGCAGGCGGGAGCGTGGCGGTGCGCGCCAGGGCTGAGGGAACTACAGGCCAGGTAGGGTTTTAGGGACCGCAAGCGACAGGTCGGAAGGACGTTAATTAAGTCTTAGGCAGGGGATTCTGGAACCGCAGGCAGGGGTTCTGGAACAGCAGGCCGGGGGTTCTGGAACTGTAGGCAGGAGTTCTGGAACCGTATACAGGGGTTCCTGAATCGCTGGCAGGGTTTTGGAACTGCAGGCAGAGGTTCTGGACCCAGAGGAAGGGGGGCTCCTGGAACAGCAGAGAGGGGTTCTGAAACTGCAGGCAGGTGTTCTAGAACCGCAGGCAGGTGCTCTGGAACCGCAAACAAGGGTTCTGGAACTGCAGGCAGGGGTTTGGAACCGCAGGCAGAGATTGAGAGCACAGGCAGGGTTCTGGAACCACAGGGAGGGGTGGAGAACACAAGCAGGGTTCTGGAACCGCAGGCAGGGGCTCAGAACACAAGCAGAGTTCTGGAACCGCAGGAAGGGGTTCAGAGCAGAAACAGTGTTCTGGAACCGAAGGCAGGGGCTAAGAACACAAGCAGGGTTCTGGCACCATAAACAAGGGCTGAGAACACAAGCAGGGTTCTGGAAACACAGACAGGGGCTGAGAACACAAGCAGGGTTCTGGAACCACAGGGAGGGGCTGAGAACACAAGCAGGGTTCTGGAACCGCAGGGAGGGGCTGAGAACACAAGCAGGGTTCTGAAACCGCAGGGAGGGACTGAGAACACAAGCAGGGTTCTGGAATCGCAGGCAGGGACTGAGAACACAATCAGGGTTCTGGAACCACACGCAGGGGCTGAGAACACTAGCAGGGTTCTGGCACCACAGGCAGGGGCTGAAAACATAAGCAGGGTTCTGGAACCACAGGCAGGGGCTGAGAACACAAGCAGGGTTCTGGAACCGCAGGCAGGGGTTGAGAACAGAAGCAGGGTCCTGGAACCACAGGCAGGGGCTGAGAACAGAAGCAGGGTTCTGGAATCGAAGGCAGGGGTTGAGAACACAAGCAGGGTTCTGGAACCGCAGACAGGGGTTGAAAACACAAGCAGGGTTCTGGAACCATAGGCAGGGTTCTGGAACCAAAGGCAGGAATTAAGAACAGAAGCAGGGTTCTGGAACCACAGGCAGGGATTGAGAACAGAAGCAGGGTTCTGAATTATAATAAAAAAGAAGCGCTAAGCTACAAGGGCTATACAGCGCTGACAGGGTTCTGAAACCAAAGGCAAGGATTGAGAACAGAATCAGGGTTCTGAAACCACAGGCAGGGGCTGAGAACCATAGACTGCCATTTTTTTGAACCTACAATTAGAACTGTTGAACCCACATTTATAATTATTGAACCCACAATTAAATAATCCAGACCTGAAATTGGAGACCCAAAAATTCAAATTTTAAATCACAAAATTAAATTCTGGAGCATAAAATTTGAAATCTGGAACTGCAAATTTAAATTGGGGAGGGGGGTGCCAAAAATAACAAAAAATTGTAACCAAAGATAAAAAAAATTTTAGGACCGAAGAAAAAAGTTTTTGGGACAGACGATAAAAAAAAGTTTTCGGGACCAAAGATTAAAAAAGTTTTTGGGACCGAAGGTAAAAAATTTTTTAGGGGGGAACCGAAGACAAAAAGTTTTTGGGACCGAGGATTAAAAAAAAATCGGGGGGACCGTGGATAAAAAAAATTTTGGACCGAAGAAAAAAAAAAAGTTTTGGAGACCCATGAAGGAATTTTAATTTTTTTTTTTATACTTGATAGAGAAGCTAACAGGTTAGGTTGGGTGGTGGTGGTCCCTCCCCCTCCCTCTCCCCTGGATTTTACCCCTACCCATTCCTTTCCCCTTCCCTTCCCACTCCCCCTTCCCTACCTTGTATTTCTTGCTGTGTCTATTTGTAATCCAGGAGGGGGAGGAGGGGAGGGTGGAAGGAAGGGGTAAACAGGAAGGGGGTGAAAGAAAGAAGGGTGGAAGGAAGGAGTGAAGGAAGTGGAAGAAGGGCGAGTGAAAGAATGGCGGGTGAAAAAAGGGAGTTAGGGAAGGGGAGGATGTGGAGTGACTGTTGGGAAGAGGCGGTGGTATTAGTTTGGGGGGGGAGTAACAATGGTCGTAGTTGTGGTGGTGGTAGTCTTAAACGACCAGCTGTGGTAGTCTTAGGGGAGTAGTTGCAGTGGTCTTAGAAAAGTAGTTGTGGTAGCGGTCTTGGGGAGAAGAAGTGGTAATAGTCTTAGGGAAGTAGCTGTGGTAGTAGCAATCGTTGTAGTTGTGGTGGGGGTGGGGAGAGGAGAGTTCCAGTCTAGTAATTGTGGTGTCAGCCACCAAGGTGGTAGGGGTAGAGTGGGAGGAAAGGGTGGTGGGGGAGGAATGGGTGGAGTGGGAGGAGGGAAGGGTCAGGGGCAACACACTGCTACATTAACATTACTATGGTCGATTCTCCGCCTTTGCCACCACAATACTTTCTACCTTACTGCTTTATAATATATATATATATATATATATATATATATATATATATATATATATATATATATATATATATATATATATATATATTATTGTAACCTCGAACGAATGGTATTAATCAATAATAATACTGCGACTAGCCAAGGATTCGAACGCATGTTATTTTGGCCCGCCTCATGGTGAGCGAAAACCACATGACGCTCTAACCCACAGGACCACCAAATCCCAGCTCTGCTGGGCGAGTCATTTTTGTAGAATTTGGTGGTCCTACGTCATGTGGTTTTCGCTCACCATGAAGCGGGCCAAAACAACATGGGTTCGAATCCTTGGCTAGTCACAGTGTTGTTATTGATCAATACCACTCGTCCGAGGTTACAATATATATATATATATATATATATATATATATATATATATATATATATATATATGCTGCTCATATGGCTAGTACACCAAACGGGGAGTAGAATGAAATTAGTTCAAAGGCACCCACACCACCGCATGTCCTCGGATGACGGTAAAACACCAAGCTCTGCTGGGTGCGTCATTTTTGTAGGATTTGGTGGTCCTGTGGGTTAGAGCGTCATGTGGTTTTCGCTCACCTATAAGGCGGGCCAAAACAACACGGGATCGAATCCTTGGCTAGTCGCAGTGTTTTATATATATATATATATATATATATGACTGATAGTGTTGCCAATCAAACTCTGGGTGTTTGACTGGGAGCACTGAGTCTGTGGATGGCAACACTGGGTCTGTGGATGGCAACACTGGGTCTATGGATGGTAACACTGGGTCTGTGGATGGCAACATTGGTTCTGTGGATGGCAACACTGGGTGTGTAGATGAACACTGGGTCTGTGGATGGCAACACTGGGTCTGTGGATGGTAACACTGGGTCTGTGGATGGCAACATTGGCTCTGTGGATGGCAACACTGGGTCTGTGGATGAACAATGGCAACACTGGGTCTGTGGATGGTAACACTAGGTCTGTGGATGGCAACACTGGCTCTGTGGATGGCAACACTGCAGCTACATCTCTAATTATCAATATTCTCTTGTGTGATATAAGCTGTTGATATATTAAAAATATGCAGTGTGTGTTTGCATATATCTGAGAGTGTTTAGATGTGTGTGTGTGTGTGTGTGTGTGTGTGTGTGTGTGTATGTTTGTTTATTCATGTATTTGTGGTGGCAGGGGGTCACTTCTTAATTTTACTTGGCCTTCCCAAGGCTGATGAGTCTTTGACTACCAATTGTGCCCTCGTGCACTCGTTCCGTGCCTCTCAATAAATCCCTATTCATCCAGTAAGTTCCCTGAATATTTTGTATGTTGCTATTATGTCTCCCTAGTTTTTTACTAATCTTTAACACATTATCAGGTTTAGTTCCTTACACCATTTCAACACGCTTTGCCAGGTAAGGGCTCCATGCTGGTGCTGCACACTCCAAGACAGTCCTAACATATGTAGTATATACTGCCATAAGTGATTCTGTTGAGATTCCTGAAGGCTACTCCGATTTTGTGAAGTGAACACTCACTGCAGAGGCTTTTCAGTGTGCCTCTGGCGATATGATCGGCACTATGCTCACCCCCAAGGTGCAAACGCGCGCGCGCGCGCGTGCGTGTGTGTGTGGGGGGGGGGAGAAAGGGTTGTGCGCTTATACATATATCTGTATGGAGTCTAGTATTGCTTGTTCGCGATTACTGCGCGCGCACACACACACACACACACACACACACACACACACACACACACACACACGTTTCTTTTTCTGTCTCATAAACACGCTAGATAACAGGGATATCTTGCTACTCCAACTTACACTTTGGTCACACTTCACAGACACGCACATGCATATATATATACATACATCTAGGTTTTTCTCCTTTTTCTAAATAGCTCTTGTTCTTCTTTATTTCTTCTATTGTCCATGGGGAAGTGGAAAAGAATCTTTCCTCCGTAAGCCATGCGTGTCGTATGAGGCGACTAAAATGCCGGGAGCAATGGGCTAGTAACCCCTTCTCCTGTAGACATTTACTAAAAAAGAGAAGAAAAACTTTATAAAACTGGGATGCTTGAATGTGCGTGGATGTAGTGCGGATGACAAGAAACAGATGATTGCTGATGTTATGAATGAAAAGAAGTTGGATGTCTTGGCCCTAAGCGAAACAAAGCTGAAGGGGGTAGGGAAGTTTCGGTGGGGGGAAATAAATGGGATTAAATCTGGAGTATCTGAGAGAGTTAGAGCAAAGGAAGGGGTAGCAGTAATGTTGAAGGATCAGTTATGGAAGGAGAAAAGAGAATATGAAAGTGTAAATTCAAGAATTATGTGGATTAAAGTAAAGGTTGGATGCGAAAAGTGGGTCATAATAAGCGTGTATGCATCTGGAGAAGAGAGGAATGCAGAGGAAAGAGAGAGATTTTGGGAGATGTTAAGTGAATGTATAGGAGCCTTTGAACCAAGTGAGAGAGTAATTGTGGTAGGAGACCTGAATGCTAAAGTAGGAGAAACTTTTAGAGAGGGTGTGGTAGGTAAGTTTGGGGTGCCAGGTGTAAATGATAATGGGAGCCCTTTGATTGAACTTTGAATAGAAAGGGGTTTAGTTATAGCTAATACGTATTTTAAGAAAAAGAGGATAAATAAGTATACAAGATATGATGTAGGGCGAAATGACAGTAGTTTGTTGGATTATGTATTGGTAGACAAAAGACTGCTGAGTAGACTTCAGGATGTACATGTTTATAGAGGGGCCACAGATATATCAGATCACTTTCTAGTTGTAGCTACACTGAGAGTAAAAGGTAGATGGGATACAAGGAGAATAGAAGCATCAGGGAAGAGAGAGGTGAAGGTTTATAAACTAAAAGAGGAGGCAGTTAGGGTAAGATATAAACAGCTATTGGAGGATAGATGGGCTAATGAGAGCATAGGCAATGGGGTCGAAGAGGTATGGGGTAGGTTTAAAAATGTAGTGTTAGAGTGTTCAGCAGAAGTTTGTGGTTACAGGAAAGTGGGTGCGGGAGGGAAGAGGAGCGATTGGTGGAATGATGATGTAAAGAGAGTAGTAAGGGAGAAAAAGTTAGCATATGAGAAGTTTTTACAAAGTAGAAGTGATGCAAAGAGGGAAGAGTATATGGATAAAAAGAGAGAGGTTAAGAGAGTGGTGAAGCAATGTAAAAAGAGAGCAAATGAGAGAGTGGGTGAGATATCAACAAATTTTGTTGAAAATAAGAAAAAGTTTTGGAGTGAGATTAACAAGTTAAGGAAGCCTAGAGAACAAATGGATTTGTCAGTTAAAAATAGGAGAGGAGTGTTATTAAATGGAGAGTTAGAGGTATTGGGAAGATGGAGGGAATATTTTGAGGAATTGTTAAATGTTGATGAAGATAGGGAAGATGTGATTTCGTGTATAGGGCAAGGAGGAATAACATCTTGTAGGAGTGAGGAAGAGCCAGTTGTGAGTGTGGGGGAAGTTCGTGAGGCAGTAGGTAAAATGAAAGGGGGTAAGGCAGCCGGGATTGATGGGATAAAGATAGAAATGTTAAAAGCAGGTGAGGATATAGTTTTGGAGTGGTTGGTGCAATTATTTAATAAATGTATGGAAGAGGGTAAGGTACCTAGGGATTGGCAGAGAACATGCATAGTTCCTTTGTATAAAGGCAAAGGGGACAAAAGAGAGTGCAAAAATTATAGGGGGATAAGTCTGTTGAGTATACCTGGTAAAGTGTATGGTAGAGTTATTATTGAAAGAATTAAGAGTAAGACGGAGAATAGGATAGCAGATGAACAAGGAGGCTTTAGGAAAGGTACGGGGTGTGTGGACCAGGTGTTTACAGTGAAACATATAAGTGAACAGTATTTAGATAATGCTAAAGAGGTCTTTGTGGCATTTATGGATTTGGAAAAGGCGTATGACACGGTGGATAGGGGGGCAATGTGGCAGATGTTGCAGGTGTATGGTGTAGGAGGTAGGTTACTGAAAGCAGTGAAGAGTTTTTACGAGGACAGTGAGGCACAAGTTAGAGTATGTAGGAAAGAGGGAAATTATTTCCCAGTAAAAGTAGGCCTTAGACAAGGATGTGTGATGTCACCGTGGTTGTTTAATACATTTATAGTTGGGGTTGTAAGAGAAGCAAATGCGAGGGTCTTGGCAAGATGCGTGGAGTTAAAAGATAAAGAATCACACATAAAGTGGGAGTTGTCACAGTTGCTCTTTGCTGATGACACTGTGCTCTTGGGAGATTCTGAAGAGAAGTTGCAGAGGTTGGTGGATGAATTTGGTAGGGTATGCAAAAGAAGAAAATTAAAAGTGAACACAGGAAAGAGTAAGGTTATGAGGATAACAAAAAGATTAGGTGATGAAAGATTGGATATCAGATTGGAGGGAGAGAGTATGGAGGAGGTGAATGTATTCAGATATTTGGGAGTGGACGTGTCAGCGGATGGGTCTATGAAAGATGAGGTGAATCATAGAATTGATGAGGGGAAAAGGGTGAGCGGTGCACTTAGGAGTCTGTGGAGACAAAGAACTTTGTCCTTGGAGGCAAAGAGGGGAATGTATGAGAGTATGGTTTTACCAACGCTCTTATATGGGTGTGAAGCATGGGTGATGAATGTTGCAGCGAGGAGAAGGCTGGAGACAGTGGAGATGTCATGTCTGAGGGCAATGTGTGGTGTGAATATAATGCAGAGAATTCGTAGTTTGGAAGTTAGGAGGAGGTGTGGGATTACCAAAACTGTTGTCCAGAGGGCTGAGGAAGGGTTGTTGAGGTGGTTCGGACATGTAGAAAGAATGGAGCGAAACAGAATGACTTCAAGAGTGTATCAGTCTGTAGTGGAAGGAAGGCGGGGTAGGGGTCGGCCTAAGAAAGGTTGGAGGGAGGGGGTAAAGGAGGTTTTGTGTGCGAGGGGCTTGGACTTCCAGCAGGCATGCGTGAGCGTGTTTGATAGGAGTGAATGGAGACAAATGGTTTTTGATACTTGACGTGCTGTTGGAGTGTGAGCAAAGTAACATTTATGAAGGGATTCAGGGAAACCGGCAGGCCGGACTTGAGCCCTGGAGATGGGAAGTACAGTGCCTGCACTCTGAAGGAGGGGTGTTAATGTTGCAGATTAAAAACTGTAGTGTAAAGCACCCTTCTGGCAAGACAGTGATGGAGTGAATGATGGTGAAAGTTTTTCTTTTTCGGGCCACCCTGCCTTGGTGGGAATCGGCCAGTGTGATAATATATAAAAAAAAAAAATATTGTGTGTGTATGAATGCAGAAAAAATACATATATTTCACTCGATAAACAATACACTGTATACATGTTAAAAAAACAGAAAAACATGCGAGTAAATCTAGTTGACTCATAAAAAGTGAATATTTCAGGGTTATATATGGACGTCGTAAAATATGACAGCGTTCCGGAGGAAGTTAAAACACTGTGTGTGTGTGTGTGTGTGTGTGTGTGTGTGTGTGTGTGTGTGTGTGTGTGTGTGTGTGTGTGTGTGTGTGTGTGTGTGTGTGTGTGTGTGTGTGTGTGTGTTAGTTACCATTTTGTCCTAGGCACATGTCGATTAGACACTAGGCCTGTTGTATGTGTGTGTGTATGCGTGTGTGTGTGTGTGTGTGTGTGTGTGTGTGTGTGTGTGTGTGTGTGTGTGTGTGTGTGTGTGTGTGTGTGTGTGTGTGTGTGTGTGTGTGTGTGTGTGTGTCGGTGTCTTTTTTCTTTTAAAATACTTGTTTTACCACAGAATGTTTCTTTTTATTTTAAGAACCCGAAATGCTTCTCTTAACCGACCTGTTAGATGTGGTGTGCGCCTTTACTGAAATACAGTGATATTCACTTCTGGTATAATGTAGAAAGTGTACAAGCAGACTGGTTACAAAATTACTAATTTTGCATATTACAGGGTCTGTTTTTTTTTTGTACAATTTTTTTTTTTTAGCTCAGTGAAAATGTGCGCTAAATTTTAAGCTGCTTGGCAAGCACCGTTTCGTAACCCGACATTAATCACATAAACAGCTGCACATCGTTGCCAGACGCACGAAACATCCGCGTTTTTTTTTTCTTTTTTTTTTTTTTGATAATACGATTTTGATCAAATACGCGTTATATATTTTACTGAGTCTTCGATATTTTGATTTTTTTTTAATTATGCTATCGTCTAGGTAAGAAATAATGAGACATTTTTCTTGTGTGTTTTAAACGAGGTTGAGTAATAGTGTCTAGTAGAAATTTGATACAGAAGACAACCATAGTCTTAGAAATGGGGAAATTACGAACATAAATGAGGGTTAGACTATAATACTCAGGTGAGGAAAACCCATTACGTGCACAGATGTCGATCAAGGTACCCTGTGAAGCGGGGCCAGGAGCTAAGTCTTGACCCCTCCTCAAACAAAACTCGGTGAGTACACACACACACACACACACACACACACACACACACACACACACACACACACACACATTGCATCAGTAGCAACACACACTCAGAGAGCCTCAAGCTAGCATGTTGATCATGACCAACTCGTTCACATTCCTCGGCCAACTTTCCACAAATCTGTGATAGTTGTAGCCCAGTACACTTGCTCCTCCTCTGACTCTTACACGAGACTCAACACTTTACAGGAATACGTTAATATCGTGCTTGTTCTACACTTCCTTGATCACTTATCTTGGTGATACTGTGCTTGCTTGCTCGCCTGTCTTATATTGTGCTTGCTTGCTCGCCTGTCTATCCTGTATTGTGCTTGCTTGCTCGCCTGTCTATCCTGTATTGTGCTTGCTTGCTCGACTATCTTATATTGTGCTTGCTTGCTCGACTCTCTTATATTGTGCTTGCTTGCTCGACTATCTTATATTGTGCTTGCTTGCTAGCCTATCCTGTATTGTGCTTGCTTGCTAGCCTGTCTATCCTGTATTGTGCTTGCTTGCTCGACTATCTTATATTGTGCTTGCTTGCTCGACTATCTTATATTGTGCTTGCTTGTTAGCCTGTCTATCCTGTATTGTGCTTGTTTGCTCGCCTGTCTATCCTGTATTGTGCTTGCTTGCTCGACTATCTTATATTGTGCTTGCTTGTTAGCCTGTCTATCCTGTATTGTGCTTGCTTGCTCGATTGTCTTATACTGTGCTTGCTTGCTAGCCTGTCTATCCTGTATTGTGCTAGCTTGCTCGACTATCTTATATTGTGCTTGCTTGCTAGCCTATCCTGTATTGTGCTTGCTTGCTAGCCTGTCTATCCTGTATTGTGCTTGCTTGCTCGACTATCTTATATTGTGCTTGCTTGCTAGCCTATCCTGTATTGTGCTTGCTTGCTCGACTATCTTATATTGTGCTTGCTTGCTAGCCTGTCTATCCTGTATTGTGCTTGCTTGCTCGACTATCTTATACTGTGCTTGCTTGCTAGCCTGTCTATCCTGTATTGTGCTTGCTTGCTCGACTATCTTATACTGTGCTTGCTTGCTAGCCTGTCTATCCTGTATTGTGCTTGCTTGCTCGACTATCTTATACTGTGCTTGCTTGGTAGCCTGTCTCTTGAGGCTGTCCTCATTTTTCAACCTTAATTCTCTGACACGATTTAAACAGTCAATTTATTAACGATCCCAGTATATCTACAATGACCATATGCAGGGATGTCACTAGTAGTGCAAGGATGTGTTGCTGTTTGGGATGTTTGTCTGCCTGCAAGTCTCTTAAGGTTTTAGTGCATGGATGCACTTGACGTTCTGCTACTAAACTGAATAGATAGCTTGGTTGGGGTTTCGGTCAAAACTTACGAAGTGAAAGCGAGATCGGCTGAAAGGTGACAGCGGTGATGCTCTGTCAGACATTCTTACAAGGTGTTCGAAAACGGCATTTCATTTACATAACTATTTGCCACGTAGCATGCATTTTTCATTTACTGTAAAAGCTAGACAGTAGGTTGGTAGACAGCAACTACCCAGGTAGGTACTATCCTCCTGTCATAAGAGTGCGAAATGGAATCCTGGTAAGCGCTTCGAACTCTGCTGGTAGGGCAGTAGACAGCAACCACCCCGGGAGGTACATGTATTACCGTCCTGGAAATGAAGCCAGAAATCCTGCCCTGAGGCTGGATTTCTGGTTTGTCTCGTCTATCTCCAGATGGCAGGTAAATCTTGCAAACTTCTATTTACATTCAATATACAAGTATCTTTTTCTTTCATAAGCTTCTTAGCAGTTCTCTTTCCCATAATTGGTTGTAAAATGTATGGTAAATACCTTCAAGCTGTGGATAATGACACACATATCCTCTCCATTTCACTTATGAAAGTGGGTTACTATCCAACCTTCTCAGTCCCGCCTGTCGTAGAAAGCGAATATAATGCCAAGATAAGGAGCGTATATACACAGTCTCTCAGTGTATATGCACACTGTCTTTCAGTGTATATATATACACTGTCTCTCAGCGTATATAATGTATGCTGGCGGGGAACATAGGACATTCAGCCTTAATGACCCTCGTATTGTCGGTAAGCTTTTAAAACCTATTACCCAACCACTCAACTTGCATTTAGATATTACAAAGAAAGGGATATATGGCCGAACTGGCCTTCACCACAGCATGTTTTCCAAACAATATCAAGAAGAAATAAAAATAAACAGAATTAAAAATGCCATAAAATAACAAACCTAACCTAACCTAATTATCCGCTGGGTCTATTGTTAGTTTGGCCAAATGGCTGTGGACACAATGTCGGGCGTCCTTCGGTCAAATGTCTGTCGGCCAAGTGTCCGTCGGTCATTCGGCCACGTCCACTGGTGGGTCATCTCATGACAAAGACTCGCATCAGGAAACACTTGTCCTGTTTCCTGACGAATCTTATCTAACCTAAGTCATTATAGAGAACTGACGTACTGGCCACAAGTGTAGAGATGTATCGGATATCCTCATCGACATCCGCATCCGCGGAACATCCGCACAATTTCTTACATCCGCATCCGCATTTGACTGTAAACAGATATCCGCATATGCATCCGCATCCGCGAAATAAGTAAGAAATCCTCATTCACATCCGCATCCACGGATATCTAAATTTTGACATCCGATACATTCCTAGTGTAGAGTGCTTTTAAACGGCAACATGTATCCACCACAATATATATATATATATATATATATATATATATATATATATATATATATATATATATATATATAAATATATATATATATATATATATATATATATATATATATATATATATATATATATATATATATATATATATATATACGTGTGTGTCGTGACGAATAAGTAAAATTGGTCAATTAGCAAGAACTCATTTAAAATTTAGTCCTTTCTAAAATTTTCGCTTATACGTTTAAAGATATAATTTTTTTCATTTACGTTAATATAAAAATTAATGATTTTGTACCAAAAGGACCTTAGGAAACTTATCTAACCTTATTATAACAAGCGCAATTTAATTTAGCCAAATATAACTGAATATATTTTATATAAGTTTACAATCATTTGCGAAATTATGGCTTGCCTTATTCAGCAAGAAGAGCGTTGCTATTTAAGCTAAAATCGCAAGTTTTACCTATTCGCCACGATATTATATATATAATACATATATATATATATATATATATATATATATATATATATATATATATATATATATATATATATATATATATATATATATATCTCGCTACGCTGCCCCCCCCCCCCCCACATCCTGGGTGTCCATAAATGTGAAATATGGTCATCATTGTCATCTTCAACTGTTGAATGCTCAGTGACCACAACGACACTGACCACACATGAAGGAGCAGTATAATACTCCACCTCCTCGACATCCACAATGATGACAGCATCTTTTACCACACTTGTAACTCACTAAGTGCAAGAGACCATCTGGTGCTGGTGGTGTGATTATGTCTACTGGTCAAAGTCTCACTCTGTATTTCTCTCACTCAATCGATTGGGGTCAAAGTTGCCAAACCAATTTTGCACTTGAAGGAAAGTTCTGTAAGCTAGTAAGTGATCTGCATCAAAAGTCGGTGATTACATATGATTTCCACAGTCCAACATGCTCTTCTGTTGTTGTGGAAAAAAACACGAGGAAAATTCTCTACCGTTTCGCTTAGCTGTGTACAGGTTGGCATTGCTTGTGTTCACTGGGTGAAAGTGTTGTTCGCAATCCCTCTGCCATGAGTGAGTCCACCGGACCATTTCATCCCATTCATCAGAAACTGTTTTTTGATCATATCCGTCCACGTCCCTCACCAGGATCGTTCGTGGCGACGTACCGTGAAAAACCTTGCTTAGTCACCAGTACGTATTCTCTCTCCGGCATTGTGTTTGAAAGTTCAGACATCTGCTGTAAACAGAGTTCAGCATATGCAGTCTCCGTCATTTTCTTGTGCAGTTCTAGCGAATACCGGCATTTGCTTCTGCTCTCTAAAAAATCACACAGCGTTTTGCAAACTGTTAGCGCATCCGGTGGTGGTCACACCTTGGTTGCTTGGTCGGTTAAATGGGTTTAAAGCTTGCCGACCACACGATGATCATCAGGGCTGCATACAAAATATTCATTACCAGCCAAGAATAACTGAAACTCTTAAATAGATAATCAAGTAAATTATCAGTGTATCAGTACCGAGACACAAGCACCTCTCAGTGTATATTTCCTTCGTGTTAAACGATGATTGAACAGTACTCTAGAGGGTTAGTCAACACAATTCCCTGTTGATTTTACATGTGACAACATAAATAGTTATAGAAGCCTCAGTATAGAATAGTTATAGAAGCCTCAATACTGAATAGTTATAGAAGCCTCAGTGTAGAATAGTTTTAGAAGCATTAGTATAGAATAGCTATAGAAGTCTCAATATTGAATAGTTATAGAGGCCTCAATATATAATTACAAAAGCCTCGATACAGAGTGGTTATAGAAGCCCTAATATATAGTTATAGGAGCCTCAGTACAGAGAAGTTATAGAAGTAGAGTAGCAGCATACTGATGTACCCAATTTTATATAATAAAGATTAGTGTGTAAACTATTGCTCTCTAGCGCGTCTCAGCGATCTGAGGAACCTCCCCTCAGCACACAGCAGGGGGCCAGGCTGAGGTGAAGGGGTGAGCAGGGGTGGATAGTGAGTTAAGGGGTGGAGAGGGTGGAAGGGAGGGTTAAGGGGAGGAAGGGGTGAATGGTAGGTAAAGGGGTAGAGAGAAGGAAGGATAAGGGTATGTTGGGGGAAAGGGTTATAAAAAGTCCCCCCGTTTCCCCTGACCGC
>NC_091347.1:16539974-16547474 GCF_038502225.1 Cherax quadricarinatus | reverse complement strand
ATGTGAAACAAACAGTAATGATGTTCCAGGAGTGATGTGAAACAAACAGTAATGATGTTCCAGGAGCGATGTGAAACAAACAGTAATGATGTTCCAGGAGCGATGTGAAACAAACAGTAATGATGTTCCAGGAGTGATGTGAAACAAACAGTAATGATGTTCCAGGAGCGGTGTGAAACAAACAGTAATGATGTTCCAGGAGCGATGTGAAACAAACAGTAATGATGTTCCAGGAGTGATGTGAAACAAACAGTAATGATGTTCCAGGAGCGGTGTGAAATAAACAGTAATGATGTTCCAGGAGCGGTGTGAAACAAACAGTAATGATGTTCCAGGAGTGATGTGAAACAAACAGTAATGATGTTCCAGGAGTGATGTGAAGCAAACAGTAATGATGTTAAAGGAGCGGTGTGAAATAGTGATGTTCCAGGAGCGATGTGAAACAGTGATGATGTTCCAGGAGTGATGTGAAACAAACAGTAATGATGTTCCAGGAGTGATGTGAAACAAACAGTAATGATGTTCCAGGAGCGGTGTGAAACAAACAGTAATGATGTTCCAGGAGCGATGTGAAACAAACAGTAATGATGTTCCAGGAGCGATGTGAAACAAACAGTAATGATATTCCAGGAGCGATGTGAAACAAACAGTAATGATGTTCCAGGAGTGATGTGAAACAAACAGTAATGATGTTCCAGGAGCGATGTGAAACAAAGTAATGATGTTCCAGGAGCGGTGTGAAACAAACAGTAATGATGTTCCAGGAGTGATGTGAAACAAACAGTAATGATGTTCCAGGAGCGATGTGAAACAAACAGTAATGATGTTCCAGGAGTGGTGTGAAACAAACAGTAATGATGTTCCAGGAGCGGTGTGAAACAAACAGTAATGATGTTCCAGGAGCGATGTGAAACAAACAGTAATGATGTTCCAGGAGCGATGTGAAACAAACAGTAATGATGTTCCAGGAGTGATGTGAAACAAACAGTAATGATGTTCCAGGAGCGATGTGAAACAAACAGTAATGATGTTCCAGGAATGATGTGAAACAAACAGTAATGATGTTCCAGGAATGATGTGAAACAAACAGTAATGATGTTCCAGGAGCGATGTGAAACAAACAGTAATGATGTTCCAGGAGTGATGTGAAACAAACAGTAATGATGTTCCAGGAGCGGTGTGAAACAAACAGTAATGATGTTCCAGGAGCGGTGTGAAACAAACAGTAATGATGTTCCAGGAGCGATGTGAAACAAACAGTAATGATGTTCCAGGAGTGATGTGAAACAAACAGTAATGATGTTCCAGGAGCGGTGTGAAACAAACAGTAATGATGTTCCAGGAGCGATGTGAAACAAACAGTAATGATGTTCCAGGAGTGATGTGAAACAAACAGTAATGATGTTCCAGGAGCGGTGTGAAACAAACAGTAATGATGTTCCAGGAGCGGTGTGAAACAAACAGTAATGATGTTCCAGGAGTGATGTGAAACAAACAGTAATGATGTTCCAGGAGCGGTGTGAAACAAACAGTAATGATGTTCCAGGAGCGGTGTGAAACAAACAGTAATGATGTTCCAGGAGCGATGTGAAACAAACAGTAATGATGTTCCAGGAGCGATGTGAAACAAACAGTAATGATGTTCCAGGAGTGATGTGAAACAAACAGTAATGATGTTCCAGGAGCGGTGTGAAACAAACAGTAATGATGTTCCAGGAGCGGTGTGAAACAAACAGTAATGATGTTCCAGGAGTGATGTGAAACAAACAGTAATGATGTTCCAGGAGTGATGTGAAACAGTAATGATGTTCCAGGAGCGATGTGAAACAAACAGTAATGATGTTCCTGGAGCGATGTGAAACAAACAGTAATGATGTTCCAGGAGCGATGTGAAACAAACAGTAATGATGTTCCAGGAGTGATGTGAAACAAACAGTAATGATGTTCCAGGAGCGATGTGAAACAAACAGTAATGATGTTCCAGGAGCGGTGTGAAACAAACAGTAATGATGTTCCAGGAGTGATGTGAAACAAACAGTAATGATGTTCCAGGAGCGATGTGAAACAAACAGTAATGATGTTCCAGGAGTGGTGTGAAACAAACAGTAATGATGTTCCAGGAGCGGTGTGAAACAAACAGTAATGATGTTCCAGGAGCGATGTGAAACAAACAGAAATGATGTTCCAGGAGCGATGTGAAACAAACAGTAATGATGTTCCAGGAGTGATGTGAAACAAACAGTAATGATGTTCCAGGAGCGATGTGAAACAAACAGTAATGATGTTCCAGGAGCGATGTGAAACAAACAGTAATGATGTTCCAGGAGTGATGTGAAACAAACAGTAATGATGTTCCAGGAGTGGTGTGAAACAAACAGTAATGATGTTCCAGGAGTGGTGTGAAACAAACAGTAATGATGTTCCAGGAGCGGTGTGAAACAAACAGTAATGATGTTCCAGGAGCGATGTGAAACAAACAGTAATGATGTTCCAGGAGTGATGTGAAACAAACAGTAATGATGTTCCAGGAGTGGTGTGAAACAAACAGTAATGATGTTCCAGGAGCGGTGTGAAACAAACAGTAATGATGTTCCAGGAGCGATGTGAAACAAACAGTAATGATGTTCCAGGAGTGATGTGAAACAAACAGTAATGATGTTCCAGGAGTGGTGTGAAACAAACAGTAATGATGTTCCAGGAGCTGTGTGAAACAAACAGTAATGATGTTCCAGGAGCGATGTGAAACAAACAGTAATGATGTTCCAGGAGCGGTGTGAAACAAACAGTAATGATGTTCCAGGAGCGGTGTGAAACAAACAGTAATGATGTTCCAGGAGCGATGTGAAACAAACAGTAATGATGTTCCAGGAGTGATGTGAAACAAACAGTATTGATGTTCCAGGAGTGGTGTGAAACAAACAGTAATGATGTTCCAGGAGCGGCGTGAAACAAACAGTAATGATATTCCAGGAGCGGTGTGAAACAAACAGTAATGATGTTCCAGGAGCGGTGTGAAACAAACAGTAATGATGTTACAGGAGCGATGTGAAACAGTAATGATGTTCCAGGAGTGATGTGAAACAAACAGTAATGATGTTCCACGAGTGGTGTGAAACAAACAGTAATGATGTTCCAGGAGCGGTGTGAAACAAACAGTAATGATGTTCCAGGAGCGATGTGAAACAAACAGTAATGATGTTCCAGGAGTGATGTGAAACAAACAGTAATGATGTTCCAGGAGTGGTGTGAAACAAACAGTAATGATGTTCCAGGAGCGGTGTGAAACAAACAGTAATGATGTTCCAGGAGCGATGTGAAACAAACAGTAATGATGTTCCAGGAGCGGTGTGAAACAAACAGTAATGATGTTCCAGGAGCGGTGTGAAACAAACAGTAATGATGTTCCAGGAGCGATGTGAAACAAACAGTAATGATGTTCCAGGAGTGATGTGAAACAAACAGTAATGATGTTCCAGGAGTGGTGTGAAACAAACAGTAATGATGTTCCAGGAGCGGTGTGAAACAAACAGTAATGATGTTCCAGGAGCGGTGTGAAACAAACAGTAATGATGTTCCAGGAGCGGTGTGAAACAAACAGTAATGATGTTCCAGGAGCGATGTGAAACAAACAGTAATGATGTTCCAGGAGTGATGTGAAACAAACAGTAATGATGTTCCAGGAGTGGTGTGAAACAAACAGTAATGATGTTCCAGGAGCGGTGTGAAACAAACAGTAATGATGTTCCAGGAGCGATGTGAAACAGTAATGATGTTCCAGGAGTGATGTGAAACAAACAGTAATGATGTTCCAGGAGTGGTGTGAAACAAACTGTAATGATGTTCCAGGAGCGGTGTGAAACAAACAGTAATGATGTTCCAGGAGCGGTGTGAAACAAACAGTAATGATGTTCCAGGAGCGGTGTGAAACAAACAGTAATGATGTTCCAGGAGCGATGTGAAACAAACAGTAATGATGTTCCAGGAGTGATGTGAAACAAACAGTAATGATGTTCCAGGAGTGGTGTGAAACAAACAGTAATGATGTTCCAGGAGCGATGTGAAACAAACAGTAATGATGTTCCAGGAGTGATGTGAAACAAACAGTAATGATGTTCCAGGAGTGGTGTGAAACAAACAGTAATGATGTTCCAGGAGCGGTGTGAAACAAACAGTAATGATGTTCCAGGAGCGGTGTGAAACAAACAGTAATGATGTTCCAGGAGCGGTGTGAAACAAACAGTAATGATGTTCCAGGAGCGATGTGAAACAAACAGTAATGATGTTCCAGGAGTGATGTGAAACAAACAGTAATGATGTTCCAGGAGTGGTGTGAAACAAACAGTAATGATGTTCCAGGAGCGGTGTGAAACAAACAGTAATGATGTTCCAGGAGCGATGTGAAACAAACAGTAATGATGTTTCAGGAGTGATGTGAAACAAACAGTAATGATGTTCCAGGAGTGGTGTGAAACAAACAGTAATGATGTTCCAGGAGTGATGTGAAACAAACAGTAATGATGTTCCAGGAGTGATGTGAAACAACCAGTAATGATGTTCCAGGAGCGGTGTGAAACAAACAGTAATGATGTTCCAGGAGTGATGTGAAGCAAACAGTAATGATGTTCCAGGAGCGGTGTGAAACAAACAGTAATGATGTTCCAGGAGTGATGTGAAACAAACAGTAATGATGTTCCAGGAGCGGTGTGAAACAAACAGTAATGATGTTCCAGGAGTGATGTGAAGCAAACAGTAATGATGTTAAAGGAGCGGTGTGAAATAGTGATGTTCCAGGAGCGATGTGAAACAGTGATGTTGTTCCAGGAGCGATGTGAAACAGTGATGATGTTCGAGGAGCGGTGTGAAACAGAGATGATGTTCCAGGAGCGGTGTGAAACAGTGATGATGTTCCAGGAGCGGTGTGAAACTGTGATGATGTTCCAGGAGCGGTGTGAAACAGTGATGATGTTCCAGGAGCGGTGTGAAACAAACAGTGATGATGTGAAACAAACAATGAATCTCACATGTGACCTGTCTTCCTCTAAGCCTGGCCTGATAGTGTTCGTTAGTCTTATAAAGCCTGTTCCTATATACGTAGTAGAGACCAACCATAGCCCATTCCAGGATTTCATTTCCTTGCGATAGCTTACAGCTTCTGACCAGCTTAAAGCTTTCCACACTGGTGTGATCCTACTGAGAAGTGAGATTTTTAACTGGGTATAGATGGCAATTTGCCAATTTAAAGTTTCTTAGGTAAATGGACACAGATGCAACTGTGACATTAGTTGTGTCCATTTACCTAACATTTACCTAACTTAAAATTTTAAATGTGCTTGTATTTTTCCTGTGAAATATACTGACTGTTAATCTTGAACGGCTTATTCAATAATGGCCAATGTATATTTCATGAAGGATAATACACTAAGGTTTATTCTGTGTTGGTAGAAATGTTTTAGTACAGTAACTTAGCTACAAAGTTAGTATCGTTGGGCTTCGTGCGATAACTGGAGAATGCCTCTTCTGGTAGACTTCAAACTTTCAGCACTGGCACGTTTTCCTGAATGGTAGATTCACCTGGTTACTGGCGTGCATAAATAAATTTACCTATTTGGTTAAACAGTGATACTGATTTCCATTCAGTAACAAAGGATGACAGAAGTACGCTGAAAGTGAAATATAAAGAAGAAAAACAGAGTTGGACGCGTACGGGAGGAAATGAAAACGCAGAAAAGAACATGAAGGTAAGGAGGGAATACCTTAGTCACAGAATATGTGTATCCCAGTGAGGAGGACTCAAAGAGCAGACACAGGAAATAAGAAAACAAATGGGTAAAAAAAACACGTATAGATTTTAAAAATCTTGAAACTGAAAGCTGCAAGAAGAGTTTTGAACTGTGGTTGGCTTAGCATGTTCATGTGCCGAGTGAATAAGCATGAATGACTGGACAGGAAAACTAACATGTAATGATACGGGTCTTGCCAAGGAGCAGAGGTAGCCGTGGGAATGTATGTTGTTCCTTGTTCCTTGTGGTTGTCAAGTTAGTGGTGTGCTTGTCATGATTCTACCAGCCACGAAACCTTACCTACTCCTCTTCTGCTTGTGTATCTCTATATATTAATGTATATATGTATATATGCCTGTACACAAATAACCCGCACTTATGACGACGTTTTAATCCGACTTGGACCATTATTTGAATGTTCCAGTCACGGTATTGTGCCTTTTTATTCTCTCTCTCTTATATATATTATATATATATATATATATATATATATATATATATATATATATATATATATATATATATATATATATATATATATATATATATAGGGAGGTACTACCTCTAGAACTGTTGTAGGGACCCTCATCCTCAGAGAAAAGAATAAACTTGCTTCAGGGAAAACTGAAGATTCTCCCTGAAGCTGTTTGAGAATTTTCTCCTACCACCCCCTATATATATATATTTTATTTAAAGACAATTATATATATATATATATGGTATGGCAATGGGAAATCCTCTTTCACCTATTCTTAGTAACCTATACATGGAATTTTTTGAAACAAGGCTACTTAACACAATCCTCCCTAATAGAGCTAAATGGTTCAGATATGTTGATGATATTTTGTGTCTTATGCCCAAAAATGTAGATATACACCATTTCCTTGGCAAATTAAATAGCTTAGCCCATTCTATAAATTTTACTGTTGAATTTGAAGAAAATAACTCATTGCCTTTTCTAGATGTTTTAATTATCAAGGGTAATAATGAATTAAAATTTAAAATTTACAGAAAACCTACAAATAACTGTTCCTATGTCCACTATTATTCTTCCCATCAAGACAGAGTTAAACTGTCTGTTTTCTCATCAATGTTTTTGAGAGCTTTACGAATTTGTAGTCCCGAGTTCATAGATGAGGAAATATCTAAAATTTATGAAATAGGTAATGATTTGAAATACCGATGTAATTGATAAATCTTTTAAAGTTGCTAGAAATACTTTTTACAATCCAAAAAGGGACAACCAGCCTTATTCAACTAAAAATATGTTGGTTCTCCCTTACCATGAAAACTTGGTTGATATGCCTTCTCTTCTTAAGGCTTTTAATATTAAAGTTGTATTCAAAAATCTTGATACAGTAAAAAAACTTTTGATAAAGAATTCCCCCCAAAATGCTGATGGATGTGTCTATAAGATTCCTTGTAAAATTTGTGATAAAGTTTATTACGGTCAAACTGGAAAAAATCTCGAACTAAGATTAAAACAACATAAATATAGCATTAGAACTGGACAAGATTCCAATGCTCTATTTATTCATGTAAGAGATTTTAACCATCCAATTGATTTTCAAAAAGTTGAGAAAGTAGTATCAAGCAAGTCCATGGTCGACAGGAATATAATCGAATATTGTTTCATAAAAAGCAGTTTTGACAATAATATGAATATTTCCTTTGGTTTATATAAATTAGATCCATTTATAATTAATAGAATTTGAGAAGA
>NC_091347.1:16442474-16534974 GCF_038502225.1 Cherax quadricarinatus | reverse complement strand
GGTAATGATGTTACTGGTAGTGGTAAAGATGTTATCGGTAGTGGTGGTGGTAGTGATGTTATTGGTTGTGGTGGTGGTAGTGATGTTATTGGTTGTGGTGGTGGTGATGTTACTGGCAATGGTAATGATGTTATTGGCAGTGGAGATGTTATTGGTAATCGTGGTAGTGGTATTGATGTTACTGGTAGAGATGGTAGTGATGTTACTGGTATTGGTGGTGCTGGCGGTTGCAGTGACGGTGCTGGTGGTGATGACATTGCCCTTTAAGTTGGTAGCTGTGGTGGTTGTAGTGATGGTAACGGTAGCGAATCTGATGTACAAAAAAGACAGACATTTGGGTGGGTAGCAGGATAGGACGGGGGATCCAAGACGTCTTCCACACGGTTTTCGGGTGGAGGGGTAGATGGGTGGGTGGGTGGGAGAGGGACCAAGTCCTTCATCAGACAGTTTGGTGGGTGGGTGGCTAATTACCTACAAGTGAAACAGGTGTGCTGAGGGCGGCATCTGTTGGGGTGGAGATTGTGCTGACGCCAGTGAACCATGGCGCTGGAGAGTGTGAGAGACACAGAGAGAGAGAGAGAGAGAGAGAGAGAGAGAGAGAGAGAGAGAGAGAGAGAGAGAGAGAGAGAGAGAGAGATTAAATCCACTTTTATCATCATATAAAGCAGGTGCACTATGAGGGTAACATTTACATCAGTCTTAAAGAGGTAACAACGTCTCGCCCAGGAAGAATACGTCTTAGCGCAGAAAGAATACATCGTTAAACGTATTTCATATTTGTTTTGATTCTGTAACTTAAGTTTGCTTTAATTCTTGCATTTTATGAATTTCTTGTTCGTTTGTTTATGTTGGTACATGCAATAAACAAATCTGTTTTGTATTTGTTGAAAACAACTAAAGTTTTGTATTAGTGTTAGTTTATGTAAGATTTATAAGTAGAGAACTTGCGATACAATATTGTATCGTAAGTTCTTGACGGATGAAAGATGAGTTTTGTTGATTTTTTGTTCATTAAGTTCCTCAATGGTGAGAGTGATGAGTTTCTGAAGGAATGTGTTGATGGTGATAGTGAAGTTGGTGGTGAGGGTGATGGTGAGGGTGGTGGTAGTGATGGTGATAGTGATGGTGATAATGTATCATATTATTCATGCCACACAGCAACAAGTTGATAAAACACATTTACAACATCTGGGTATACTGAAGAAACGTTTCGCCTGCTCAGCAGCCTTCATCAGTCGAATACAGGTGAAAAGCAGGACTTGCAGTAACAGAAGTATTGGCGAGATCAGTCCTTCACCCTCAATGGGAGGTGGTCAGTCCCTCAAGCCTAAATCACAGGCCTGCTGCCACACCTTATACACTAGCGTAGTGGTGAGATGGAGCAGTTGGAGACGGCATCACAAGTGAGCGGCGCCCCGCAAGTGGAATCATGTGATGGTGAACACTTGTTTCGTCATTAAAGATACCTGAAGTGTTGCAGATGATGCTGATGGTGATAGTCAGAGGTTGATAGTGAATAAGTAGGCAAGAAAGATGATGAGAAAAAGGGAAATAAACCAAAAAGAGAGGGAAGAAGAACTACGGCTAAAGAGAGGGTAAAGAAAGTCAGAGAGGGGAAAGACCGAAGAGAAAGGAAAGGGCGAAAAACAGGAAGAGATAAAAAATCAATGAAAGGGAAGAGAAGGGCAAAGAGAGGGGATAGAAGGGCACATAAAGAAAAAGGACAAAGAGGGGAAAAAGACGGGGAGAAGGAAAAATAGGAGGGGAAATAGTGCCAAACAGATGAATACAAAAGTGGGAAAGAACCCGGAAAGAAGAGGATGGTATTGTATTCCTAAACAGTGTAATTATCCCCTTCATCCTGTGTGTGTGTGTGTGTGTGTGTGTGTGTACTCACCTAGATGAGGTTGCAGGGGTCGAGTCCAAGCTCCTGGCCCCGCCTCCTCACTGATGTGTGTGTGTGTGTGTGTGTGTGTGTGTGTGTGTGTGTGTGTGTGTGTGTGTGTGTGTGTGTGTGTGTGTAATTACTAAAATCACAGGGGGAAATAAGAGGCAAAGTTTAATCCAAGAAAGCGGAGAGTAACTCTACTTCCCTGGATCAAGATCCCAGCACTAGCTTACACATCAATTTTTGCTACGGTAGACAACGCCCTCTGTAATCAAACAATCCAAATTCGTCCCTCTAGGACAACCACTTAGGACGACCCCCTGTAGGATAACCCTCTCTAGGATGACCTCCTCTAGGACAACCCCCCTCTAGGACGACCCTCTCTAGGACAAAACGCAATCAGACACCTTCACAGCAACAGAGAACATAACTCCCCTTCAAGCCATTTACATTAATATTAGTTATATTCGCTTTAGGTTATGTTAAATCAGGTCTGGTTTAGTTAGATAAGGTTAGGTTAGCTTAGGTTAAATTACTCTAGGTTATGTTAGGGAGGCTAGGTAAACGAGACACTTGTACGACACTTGGCTATCTTTACCGTGGAAACACTTCACCAACTAGTGCCCTCCTGTGACACTACCTCCAACTGCTTCACCTCACTGTCTCCAGTATACAAGTCCCTTCCCCCGTGCATATACAGTACTTTTATCAAGTTGACGGACTGAAGGAATCACGTCTAGGCTCAGGGATTGATTACCTCAAACTCACTCGTCACACCTTCCACCATTTCTCCCTGTATTGAACAGATGAAGCCACGGGTTGGCGAAACGTCTCCACAATAATGATACCCAAGTGTTACACAACTGTTTCGCTTATCTACTTGTCTGTTTTCTGAACCATTAATATAATGATTGATAAGTAAGGTTAAGTTAGATTAGGTTAGTCTCGAATAATTTAGGCTAGATTAAATTAGGTTCGATTAGGTTAAGTTAAACATGAGTTTGTTCTTGGGGGGGGGTTATATCCCGCGGTTTTTTTTTTTTTACCTTATCGAAAAAAGTTTAAATATACATAGATATCTTGCACATAGGAGAGAAAAGCTTTTGATGACGTTTCGGTCCGACTTGGACCATTTATAAGCCACACAAACAGAGGAAGGTGAGGGAGCCAGTATATACATAGGAGGGGGGGGGGCAGGGACAGAACAGAGGAAGAAAGAAGGATGTGGAGAAGTAGTGGTAGAGGTAATGCTGATAGTGGAAGTAGTAGTAGTGGTGGTAGAAGTAAGTAGTAGTAGTGATAATGGCATAAGATAGTGTTAATGTGACTTTGTAATTAGTTCAAGCCGGACAGTAATGTCGTCGTAAGCTTCTCTCTCCTATGTGCTGGTTACTTTTGTATCGGTATTGTGTCTTGTTGTCCTTTAGTTTTAATATGATAACACAAGATACAAGCACGTCATACGAGTGAACCTCTTTGGTATACACACAAAACACCAATAATGCTCCCGTGCGCAAAGACTTGGTGCGCACACATGCAAAAAAAAAAAAATAATTTTAGAAGCAAGCTAACATAGTCGAAAAAAAATCGTAAATTATCATTATTTTCCATTAAAAGTGAGATAATCTACACATTTTAGCTAAAATTGAAGACTGTCAAAAAATGTCCCCAACTACTCTGAAACGTGGAAATATTCACATATATAAATATAGGAAACAGAAATAGAGGAAGAGATGCGTATACTTATGGTGTAATTACTTGAGCAACCCTTTAGTGAAGAAGACTGAGACAACCACACGGCAGACCCACCAGTTTTTGTCACCCACCAACACTCTGACAAAACACTCACCCGTTATAAAATTCTTCATTTCTGTACATCAGCCGGTTACATTTACATCTTGCTCTTTCACAGCCCTATTATAACTAAAACTTAAGAACATAAGAACATAAGAAAGGAGGAACACTGCAGATTCATCAGTGCTGAGGGACTGATCACCTCAAACTACTAGCACCCTCTGCTATATTATGCCCTATACTGATTTAATAAAGCCACTGGCTGGAGAAAGTCTCCGCAATAAAGACACTAAAGTGTAAATATGTATCTTATTCATCCATCTGTTATTACTGATAATTCTTAACATACAAGTCTTGTATTCAACAAGGCAATGCCGTGTCCTGGAAATTGTAGTTATGGTACGAAAATGACACTGGTAACCTTACTATAAAAGTGAATGTTACTCAGTATTTATTTTTATTTATTCATTTAACAGATAAAAGAGAAACTGCTAGGATAACATTACCGCGTGAGGTCCGCTAACCTTGGTGCTTGTGTCACTGTCGCGTAACATGTTGAAGACGCTGCACCAGTCTGGTCTGGAGATAAAACGTGCAAAATACCGACACGACAGAAAAAAATAAACACAAATACAGCATAATGCGATCTTTTATTGACTACATTTCGCCCACACAGTGGGCTTTATCAAGTTACAAACAGATCTACCTGGGTTAAGAGAACATGAGTTTATATAGTGTGGAGAGTCAGGTGAAGAACATTGGGTAGGATGGATCTGAGACGGACGTGTACGGGACGCCCGTCCCCACTGTGTAGGTGAAACGTAGTCAATAAAGGATTGCATTATACTCTATTTGTGTTTATTTTTTTTCGCCAGACTCGTCTAACAGCATGGTAACACCGACATGTGGAAAGAGACAGTTTTCGCCACGAGTGGCTTCATCTGTCCTAATACATAAAGAATTATCTAAATGAAACACTTTGAACAGCATTTGGGTATCTGTATTCTGGAAATGTTTCGCCAGCCAGTAGCTTCAGTCCACTGTGGAGAAACATTGGAAGATAAGGAGGAGTTTGAGGTAATCAGGAGGGTTGTGATGAATGGTTTGAAAAACCGACAAAATGAAGATTGAGACACTTATGCAGCATATGGGAATCTTTATTCAGGAAACGTTTCGCCACACAGTGGCTTCATCAGTCCAATACAAAGAGGAAGGCGTAAGGAGAGGAGGAGTATGAGGTAATCAGTCCCTCAGCCTGGAGTCGATGTGTTCAGTCCATCAATCTTGTAGAATGTACAGCATAGGGCCGTAGACGTGGCTTATATACTGTAGTGAGGTGACGTGAAGCAGATGGAGGCGGGGTCATAGTGGTACCATCCACTAGTCGATCTGAACACATCGACTCCAGGCTGAGGGACTGATTACCTCATACTCCTCCTCTCCTTACGCCTTCCTCTTTGTATTGGACTGATGAAGCCACTGTGTGGCGAAACGTTTCCTGAATAAAGATTCCCATATGCTGCATAAGTGTCTCAATCTTCAATCAGGAGGGTATTAAGACTGAAGGGATCACTAGTGGTGAAACGACTGGTTTCTCCAGTTCAAGACTATGAAGCTGAAAACATCTCCAGGCTGAGGGACTGACCACCTCAAACTGCTCGCTTAAGATTGAAGGACTGACCCACACTATCTTTACCTCTCCACTGATGCTCTCCCCACGATGGCAACCTCTGTGTTCGACTGATGAAACCTATTGTGTAGGCGAAAATAAATCGGTTAGCCGGACTCGAGTCCTGGAGGTGAGAAGTACAGTGCCTGCACTCCGAAGGAGTGGTGGGGATATTTGCAGTTTGAACTGTGGTATCGGCGCCCCTCTTTCAAGACAGTGACGGAGTGAGTGATGATGAAAGTGTTCCTTCTTTTTCGGGTCACTCTGCCTCGGTGGGAGACTGCCGCTGCGTTAAAAAATATAAATATTCCTAATTGCTGCGTCTGTGTTTAATGCATCATCAAGATGTGTACAAGTGTATATGTCTTTTTCCACATCTGATCCAAACTCTGGTGCACATGAGGTACAGATGCACACGAGATGCAGATGTGTGCACACAAGGTGCAGATATGTGCACACGAGGTACAGATGCACACGGGGTACAGATGCACGCGAGATGCAGATGTGTGCACACAAGGTGCAGATGTGTACACACAAGGTGCAGATATGTGAACATGAGGTACAGATGCACACGAGATGCGGATGTGCGCACACAAGGTGCAGATGCGTGCACACGATGTACAGATGCACGCGAGATGCGGATGTGTGCAGACGAGGTACAGATGTGTGCACAGGAGCTACAGATGTGCACACGAGGTGCAGATGCACACGATATGTGGATTATGTGCACACGAGATGTGGATGTGTGCACACAAGGTACAGATGTGTGCACACAAGGTACAGATGTATACACACAAGGTACAGATGTGTACACACAAGGTACAGATGTACACAACTAAGAATCCCGGTAATAGGTACAACACAGACGTGATAAATGAAGGGGTGGGGGCGCCTCCCCCTCCTCATTATAAAAAGTAATATATGATGTTGTTTCGCCTTAATTTATACGGAGGGTGGGGGGGGGGTGATGAATGGGAGGATGTAGTCAATGACCTCACCTCTGTATTATGGGGGGGGGGGAGGTTAACCTGAGCTCTGTATTATGGGGGGAAGGTTAACCTGACCTCTGTATTATGGGGGAGGGGAGGTTAACCTGAGCTCTGTATTATGGGGGGAAGGTTAACCTGACCTCTGTATTATGGGGGGGAGGTTAACCTGAGCTCTGTATTATGGGGGGGAGGTTAACCTGACCTGTGTATTATGGGGGGAGGTTAACCTGACCTGTGTATTATGGGGGGGAGGTTAACCTGACCTCTGTATTATGGGGGGGAGGTTAACCTGAGCTCTGTATTATGGGGGGAAGGTTAACCTGACCTCTGTATTATGGGGGGGAGGTTAACCTGAGCTCTGTATTATGGGGGGGAGGTTAACCTGACCTCTGTATTATGGGGGGGAGGTTAACCTGAGCTCTGTATTATGGGGGAGGAGGTTAACCTGACCTCTGTATTATGGGGGGAGGTTAACCTGACCTTTGTATTATGGGGGTGAGAGGTTAACCTGACCTCTGTATTATGGGGGGGAGGTTAACCTGACCTCTGTATTATGGGGGGGAGGTTAACCTGAGCTCTGTATTATGGGGGGGAGAGGTTAACCTGACCTCTGTATTATGGGGGGGAGGTTAACCTGAGCTCTGTATTATGGGGGGGAGGTTAACCTGACCTCTGTATTATGGGGGGGGAGGTTAACCTGAGCTCTGTATTATGGGGGGGAGGTTAACCTGACCTCTGTATTATGGGGGGAGGTTAACCTGACCTCTGTATTATGGGGGGGAGAGGTTAACCTGACCTCTGTATTATGGGGGGGGGAGGTTAACCTGACCTCTGTATTATGGGAGGGAGGTTAACCTGAGCTCTGTATTATGGGGGGGAGAGTTAAACCTGACCTCTGTATTATGGGGGGGGGAGGTTAACCTGACCTCTGTATTATGGGGGGAGGTTAACCTGACCTCTGTATTATGGGGGGGAGGTTAACCTGAGCTCTGTATTATGGGGGGAGGTTAACCTGACCTCTGTATTATGGGGGGGAGAGGTTAACCTGACCTCTGTATTATGGGGGGGAGTTTAACCTGAGCTCTGTATTATGGGGGGAGAGGTTAACCTGACCTCTGTATTATGGGGGGGAGGTTAACCTGAGCTCTGTATTATGGGGGGGGAGGTTAACCTGAGCTCTGTATTATGGGGGGGAGGTTAACCTGAGCTCTGTATTATGGGGGGAGAGGTTAACCTGACCTCTGTATTATGGGGGGAGAGGTTAACCTGAGCTCTGTATTATGGGGGGCGGGTTAACCGGAGCTCTGTATTATGGGGGGGAGGTTAACCTGAGCTCTGTATTATGGGGGGGAGGTTAACCTGAGCTCTGTATTATGGGGGGGAGGTTAACCTGACCTCTGTATTATGGGGGGGAGGTTAACCTGAGCTCTGTACTATGGGGGGGAGGTTAACCTGACGTCTGTATTATGGGGGGAGGTTAACCTGACCTCTGTATTATGGGGGGAGAGGTTAACCTGACCTCTGTATTATGGGGGGGGAGGTTAACCTGACCTCTGTATTATGGGAGGGAGGTTAACCTGAGCTCTGTATTATGGGGGGGGCGAGGTTAACCTGACCTCTGTATTATGGGGGGGAGGTTAACCTGACCTCTGTATTATGGGGGGAGGTTAACCTGACCTCTGTATTATGGGGGGGAGGTTAACCTGAGCTCTGTATTATGGGGGGAGGTTAACCTGACCTCTGTATTATGGGGGGGAGAGGTTAACCTGACCTCTGTATTATGGGGGGGGAGGTTAACCTGAGCTCTGTATTATGGGGGGAGAGGTTAACATGACCTCTGTATTATGGGGGGGAGGTTAACCTGAGCTCTGTATTATGGGGGGGGAGGTTAACCTGAGCTCTGTATTATGGGGGGGAGGTTAACCTGAGCTCTGTATTATGGGGGGAGAGGTTAACCTGACCTCTGTATTATGGGGGGAGAGGTTAACCTGAGCTCTGTATTATGGGGGGGAGGTTAACCGGAGCTCTGTATTATGGGGGGGAGGTTAACCTGAGCTCTGTATTATGGGGGGTAGGTTAACCTGACCTCTGTATTATGGGGGGAGAGGTTAACCTGACCTCTGTATTATGGGGGGGAGGTTAACCTGATCTCTGTATTATGGGGGGAGGTTAACCTGACCTCTGTATTATGGGGGGAGGTTAACCTGACCTCTGTATTATGGGGGGAGGTTAACCTGACCTCTGTATTATGGGGGGAGGTTAACCTGACCTCTGTATTATGGGGGGAGAGGTTAACCTGAGCTCTGTATTATGGGGGTGAGGTTAACCTGAGCTCTGTATTATGGGGGGAGAGGTTAACCTGACCTCTGTATTATGGGGGGGAGGTTAACCTGAGCTCTGTATTATGGGGGGGAGGTTAACCTGAGCTCTGTATTATGGGGGGGAGGTTAACCTGACCTCTGTATTATGGGGGGAGAGGTTAACCTGAGCTCTGTATTATGGGGGGAGAGGTTAACCTGACCTCTTTATTATGGGGGGAGAGGTTAACCTGAGCTCTGTATTATGGGGGAGGAGGTTAACCGGAGCTCTGTATTATGGGAGGGGAGGTTACCCTGAGCTCTGTATTATGGGGGGGGAGGTTAACCTGACCTCTGTATTATGGGGGGAGAGGTTAACCTGACCTCTGTATTCTGGGGGGCAGGTTAACCTGAGCTCTGTATTATGGGGGGAGGTTAACCTGAGCTCTGTATTATGGGGGGGAGGTTAACCTGAGCTCTGTATTATTGGGGGAGAGGTTAACCTGACCTCTGTATTATGGGGGGAGAGGTTAACCTGAGCTCTGTATTATGGGGGAGAGGTTAACCTGAGCTCTGTATTATGGGGGGAGGTTAACCTGAGCTCCGTATTATGGGGGGGGGAGGTTAACCTGACCTCTGTATTATGGGGGGGGGGAGGTTAACCTGAGCTCTGTATTATGGGGGGGAGGTTAACCCGAGCTCTGCATTATGGGGTGGAGGTTAACCTGAGCTCTGTATTATGGGGGGGGAGGTTAACCTGAGCTCTGTATTATGGGGGGGGAGGTTAACCTGACGTCTGTATTATGGGGGAAGGTTAACCTGACCTCTGTATTATGGGGGGGAGGTTAACCTGAGCTCTGTATTATGGGAGAGGATATTAACCTGACCTCTGTATTATGGGGGGAGGTTAACCTGACCTTTGTATTATGGGGGGGAGGTTAACCTGACCTCTGTATTATGGAGGGGGAGGTTAACCGGACCTCTGTATTATAGGGGGGAGGTTAACCTGAGCTCTGTATTATGGGGGGGGAGGTTAACCTGAGCTCTGTATTATGGGGGGGGGAGGTTAAGCTGACCTCTGTATTATGGGGGGAGGTTAACCTGAGCTCTGTATTATGGGGGGAGGTTAACCTGACCTCTGTATTATGGGGGGGAGGTTAACCTGGCCTCTGTATTATGGGGGGAGGTTAACCTGACCTCTGTATTATGGGGGGGAGGTTAACCTGACCTCTGTATTATGGGGGGGGGAGGTTAACCTGACCTCTGTATTATGGGGGGGAGAGGTTAACCTGACCTCTGTATTATGGGGGGGAGGTTAACCTGAGCTCTGTATTATGGGGGGAGAGGTTAACCTGACCTCTGTATTATGGGGGGAGGTTAACCTGACCTCTGTATTATGGGGGAGAGGTTAACCTGACCTCTGTATTATGGAGGGGGAGGTTAACCTGACCTCTGTATTATGGGGGGGAGGTTAACCTGAGCTCTGTATTAGGGGGGGGAGGTTAACCTGAGCTCTGTATTATGGGGGGGGAGGTTAAGCTGACCTCTTTATTATGGGGGGGAGGTTAACCTGAGCTCTGTATTATGGGGGGGGAGGTTAACCTGAGCTCTGTATTATGGGGGGGAGGTTAACCTGACCTCTGTATTATGGGGGGGAGGTTAACCTGACCTCTGTATTATGGGGTGGAGGTTAACCTGACCTCTGTATTATGGGGGGAGGTTAACCTGACCTCTGTATTATGGGGGGGAGGTTAACCTGACCTCTGTATTATGGGGGGGAGGTTAACCTGAGCTCTGTATTATGGGGGGAGAGGTTAACCTGACCTCTGTATTATGGAGGGGAAGGTTAACCTGAGCTCTGTATTATGGGAGGAGAGGTTAACCTGAGCTTTGTATTATGGGGGGGAGGTTAACCTGAGCTCTGTATTATGGGGGGAGAGGTTAACCTGACCTCTGTATTATGGGGGGGAGGTTAACCTGAGCTCTGTATTATGGAGGGGAGAGGTTAACCTGAGCTCTGTATTATGGAGGGGAGAGGTTAACCTGAGCTCTGTATTATGGGGGGGAGGTTAACCTGAGCTCTGTATTATGGGGGGGAGGTTAACCTGAGCTCTGTATTATGGAGGGAGAGGTTAACCTGACCTCTGTATTATGGGGGGGAGGTTAGCCTGAGCTCTGTATTATGGGGGGGGAGAGGTTAACCTGAGCTCTGTATTATGGAGAGGGGAGGTTAACCTGAGCTCTGTATTATGGAGGGGAGGAGGTTAACCTGAGCTCTGTATTATGCGGGGGAGGTTAACCTGAGCTCTGTATTATGGGGGGAGAGGTTAACCTGAGCTCTTTATTATGGGGGGGAGGTTAACCTGACCTCTGTATTAGGGGGGGGAGAGGTTAACCTGACCTCTGTATTATGGGGGGGAGGTTAACCTGAGCTCTGTATTATGGGGGGGAGAGGTTAACCTGAGCTCTGTATTATGGGGGAGAGGTTAACCTGAGCTCTGTATTATGGGGGGGAGAGGTTAACCTGAGCTCTGCAGTGTGTGTGTACTCACCTAGTTGAGGCTGTAGGGGTCGAGTCCAAGCTCCTGGCCCCGCCTCTTCACTGGTCGCTACTAGGTCACTCTCCCTGAACCGTGAGCTTTATCATACCTCTGCTTAAAGCTATGTATGAATCCTGCCTCCACTACATCGCTTCCCAAACTATTCCACTTCCTGACAACTCTATGACTGAAGAAATACTTCCTAACATCCCTGTGATTCATCTGTGTCTTCAACTTCCAACTGTGTGTGTGTGTGTGTGTGTGTGTGTGTGTGTGTGTGTGTGTGTGTGTGTGTGTGTGTGTGTGTGTGTGTGTGTGTTTGTGTGTGTGTGTTTGTGTGTGTGTGTTTGTGTGTGTGTGTCTGTGTGTGTGTGTCTGTGTGTGTGTGTGTGTACTCACCTATTTGTACTCACCTATTTGTGGTTGCAGGGGTCGAGTCTTAGCTCCTGGCCCCGCCTCTTCACCAGTTGCTACTGGGTCCTCTCTCTCCCCGCTCCATGAGCTTTATCAAACCTCGTCTTAAAACTATGTATGGTTCCTGCCTCCACTACATCACTACATGTGTGTGTGTGTGTGTGTGTGTGTGTTTGTGTGTGTGTGTGTGTGTGTGTGTGTGTGTGTGTGGAAAGTTGACCTGACCTCTGTACTGTGCTGGGGAAGGTGGAGGGGCGGGTGACCTGACCTCTGAATTGTGTGGATAGATGACCTATGTGTATGACCTGACCTCTGCACTGTGTAGATAGATGCCCTGACCTCTGAATGGAGGGGAGGAGAGAGCTGACCTGATTTCTGCACTGTGCGTGTCTACCTATCTGGAGTCTACCCGGAGGCTATTCCGGCGATCAAGGCCCCCGCCGCCCGGTCCACGACCAGGCCTCCCGGTGGATCAAGGCCTGATCAACCAGGCTGTTACTGCTGGCCACACGCAGTCCAATTTTCGAACCACAGCCCGGTTGATCCGCCACTGACTTTAGGTATCTGTCCAGCTCTCTCTGGAAGGCAGCCAGGGGTTTATTGGTAATTCCCCTTATGCTTGGTGGGAGGCTGTTGAACAGTCTTGGGTCCCGGACACTTGTGGTGTTTTCTCTTAGTGTACCAATGGCGCCCCTACTTTTAATTGGGGGTATTTTGCATCGCCTGCCCAATCTTTTACTTTCGTAGGGAGTGTGGGAGGGGAGGTGACCTGATTTCTGCACCGTGTGGAAGGGGAGGTGACCTGCCCTTAGCAGTGTGTGGGGGGAAAGTGACCTGATCTCTGCACTGTATGTGGGAGAGGAAGTGACCTGACCTCAGCACTGTGTGGGAGAGGAGGTGACCTGACCTCAGCACTGTGTGGGAGGGGAGGTGACCTGACCTCTCAACCCTGAAGGTGTGACATCATGCATGTATGTTCACCTACCTGACTAGTGTATACCAGGCTGACTAGACTCGTGTAGAGGCCCTGTCATCACCATCACCTCATGCATACAATCAGCTCTAATTCCTCCGATCAAGAGCCTGTGCAACGTGAACTGACAGTATCCTCGTAATTACGCACAACGCCGACAAACTGATCAATAAGACATCTATGCAACACTTGCAATACTTAGAATAAAAAGGCACAATACCGTGGCTGCAACAATACACAAATAACTTGCATATAGATCAAAACTTATGACAACGTTTCGGTCCGACTTGTACCATTAAGTAGCCACACAGTGTGACTAGTTAATGGTCCAAGTGGGATTGAAACGTCGTCACAAGTTTCAGTCTCCTATGTACGGGTTGTGTACTAGGCATATTGATTATTGCAGTGTTGCAGACAAGTGTTGCTCAGGAGCTGACAGCTAGCTTGCTTTCTTCTCTCTGACAGATGTCGAGGTCAGGCAACAGCAAAATGGCTGTCATTTATCAGCCCAAGGGAAACTTTCACCATACTGTCTTCCAAGTTGACGTACCGACACTGTCTTCCAAGTTGACGTACCGACACTGTCTTCCAAGTTGACGTACCGACACTGTCTTCCAAGTTGACGTACCGACACTGTCTTCCAAGTTGACGTACCGACACTGTCTTCCAAGTTGACGTACCGACACTGTCTTCCAAGTTGACGTACCGACACTGTCTTCCAAGCTGCCGTACCGACACTGTCTTCTAAGCTGCCGTACCGACACTGTCTTCTAAGTTGCCATACCGACACTGTCTTCTAAGTTGCCGTACCGACACTGTCTTCTAAGCTGCCGTACCGACACTGTCTTCTAAGCTGCCGTACCGACACTGTCTTCTAAGCTGCCGTACCGACACTGTCTTCTAAGCTACCGTACCGACACTGTCTTCTAAGCTGCCGTACCGACACTGTCTTCTAAGTTGCCGTACCGACACTGTCTTCTAAGCTGCCGTACCGACACTGTCTTCTAAGCTGCCGTACCGACACTGTCTTCTAAGCTGGGGCAGTACCACTGTCTTGACGTTTGTCACAGACAGTGCGACAATGTACCTATGTTCATCATATTCCCATGTTTAACATATTACCATGTTCATCAAGTTACCATGTTCATCATATTCCCATGTTTAACATATTACCATGTTCATCAAGTTACCATGTTCATCATATTCCCATGTTTAACATATTACCATGTTCATCAAGTTACCATGTTCATCATATTCCCATGTTTAACATATTACCATGTTCATCAAGTTACCTATGTTCATCATATTCCCATGTTTAACATATTACCATGTTCATCAAGTTACCATGTTCATCATATTCCCATGTTTAACATATTACCATGTTCATCAAGTTACCATGTTCATCATATTCCCATGTTTAACATATTACCATGTTCATCAAGTTACCATGTTCATCATATTCCCATGTTTAACATATTACCATGTTCATCAACTTACCATGTTCATCATATTCCCATGTTTAACATATTACCATGTTCATCAAGTTACCTATGTTCATCATATTCCCATGTTTAACATATTACCATGTTCATCAAGTTACCATGTTCATCATATTCCCATGTTTAACATATTACCATGTTCATCAAGTTACCATGTTCATCATATTCCCATGTTTAACATATTACCATGTTCATCAAGTTACCATGTTCATCATATTCCCATGTTTAACATATTACCATGTTCATCAAGTTACCATGTTCATCATATTCCCATGTTTAACATATTACCATGTTCATCAAGTTACCATGTTCATCATATTCCCATGTTTAACATACTACCATGTTCATCAAGTTACCATGTTCATCATATTCCCATGTTTAACATATTACCATGTTCATCATATTCATCAAGTTCCCATTTTCATTAAGCTCCTATGTTCATGTTCCCATGTTCATCAAATTCCCATGTTCATTAAACTCCTATGTTCATCAAGCTCCCATGATCGTGTTCTATGTTCACTGTTCATATGTTCTTATATTCCCATGTTTATTTTGTTCCTATGTTCCAATGTTCATTGTTTCTATGTTCATTATGTTCCTATGTTATTTTTTTCTGTTCATTATTCATTATGTTTTTCCTGTTCATCGTTCATTATGTTTTTCCTGTTCATTGTTCATTATATTTTTTGTTCATAGTTGATTATGTTCCTATGTTCACGTTCCGTCGTCAGTAATTAGGACGTCATATAACTTGTTTAATTTTCCAACGAGGGACCAGAGGGACGGGAGGGTGGAGGGAAGACGGGGTGTCTGGGGGACAGGAGGGACGTGAGGAGCAGGGAGGGGGGAAGACGAGGGGAGCTACAGGGGCTGGGAGAAGGAAGAGAGACGAGGGTGATATGTTGTGGGGGGTCAGAAGGGACTGGAGTGGGGTCAGGAGAGACTGGAGTTGGGGTCAGGAGGGACTGGAGTGTGGGTCAGGATGAACTGGAGTGGAGGGTCAGGAGGGACTGGAGTAAGGGTCACGAGGGACTAGAGTGGGGGTCAGGAGGGACTGGAGTGTGGGTCAGGAGAGACTGGAGTGGGGGATCAGGAGGGACTGGAGTGGGGGATCAGGAGGGACTGGAGTGGGGGATCAGGAGGGACTGGAGTGGGGGATCAGGAGGGAGGGGAGATGGTGTGGGGTGCAGGGGATGGCTCAGTGTTTTGTTTACAGTTCTATCTGATGATGGTACTGGGGGTACTTGTAGCACTGCTATTACTACTACTACTGCTGCTGCTACTACTATTACTACTACCATCACCACCATCATTACTTTTATTACTGATATTACTACTGATACGTCTACTACTACTACTATTGCTATCACCGCTACTATTACCTACTACTACTACTACTACCACTATTGCTACTTGTCTATTACTATTACTACTACTATTAGCATTATTTCTGCTTCTATTATTAATGCTACCACTATCCCTATTACTATTAGCACTACTACCTTCCCCCCTATCAAAACTATTGCAACAAACACCCATGTTTCTGACACTACCAGCATTGCTTCCACCACCACTACTACTATTACTACCACCACTATCTCCACTACTGCCCACCTCCACCACACACCAACACCTGCCTATATGACCACCTGCCTAATACAACCCCGCCTACTTCATTCTCATATTCGATCTGCCATACTGTAACGAAGGCTTGGTTGCTTACTCTCTCTCTCTCTCTCTAATAATTTTGAATTTTTGTCATCACATTCTTCACAGGTGTGCTTGTCATCCATTGTGTCCCGTAACGGGGGTATATTGTACGGCAGTTGTAGTGTAACTCTTTTGTTAGCTTAGCTAAGTTAGGTTAGGTTAGCTAAGGTTAGACTAGGTTAGGGAAGGGTAGGGTAGAGTTGGGTAGGGTGGGGTTGGTTAGGTTAGGTGAGGTTAGGGTAGGTAGGTTAGACTAGGTTAGGTTAGATTAGCTAAAATTAGGTGATATAAAGTCAAGTTAGGTTAGGTTAGATAAGGTTAGTACACAAACAACCCGCACATAGGAGAGAGGAGCTTACGACGACGTTTCGGTTCGACTTCGACCATTTACAAAGTCACACTAACAGAAAGGAGAGAAGGAGGGAGTATATATAGGTTAGGTTAGGTTAGGTTAGGTTAGATAAGGTTAGGCTAATGAAGGAAATGGTAGGTTAGGTTAGGTTTGATAAGGTTAGGCTAGGGACGGGAAGGGTAGGTTAGGTTAGATAAGGTTAGGTAGGGAAGGGTAGGTTAGGTTAGATATGGTTAGGTTAGATACGGTTAGGTCAGGTCAGGTTAGGTTAGGGAAAGGTAGGTTAGGTTAGGTTAGATAAGGTTAGGTTAGGTTAGATAAGGTTGGGTTAGGTTAGGTTAGGTTAGGTTAGGTTAGGTTAGGTAAGGTTAGTTTAGGTTAGGTTAGCTTAGATAAGGTTAGGTTAGGGAAGGGTAGATTAGATTAGGTTAGGTTAGGGTTGGCTAGGTTAGGTTAGGATAGGATAGGATAGCTCCAGGAACCTGATAGCTCCAGGAACCTGATAGCTCAAGGAACCTGATAGACCCAGGACCCTGATAGATCCAGGACCCTGATAGTTCCAGGAACTTGATAGTTCCAGGAACTTGATAGTTCCAGGAACTTGATAGATCCAGGAACTTGATAGATCCAGGAACTTGATAGATCCAGGAACTTGATAGATCCAGGAACTTGATAGATCCAGGAACCTGATAGATCCAGGAACCTGGCAGATCTAGAAGCCTGATAGATCTACGTAGGAACCTGATAGATCCAGGAACCTGATAGTTCCAGAAACCATCTTCAAGTTCACCAATGATGATTCAGGCAATACACACACACACACACACACACACACACACACACACACACACACACACACACACACACACACACACACACACACACACACACACACACACACACTCACACACACAATACACACACACACAATACACACAAACACAATACACACACACACACACAACACACACACACACAGTCATCTGGATGGTAAACTTCATCAGTAGTCTAGTATACAGCTCAGGTACACCACTTTGAATAATTGCAATAATTCCAGCTAAGTGTGCTACTTAATATGTTAATCCGTGTGTCCTATTCCCCCTTCCACTAACCCCTCCCCTTCCTTCTTACCCCCTCCAATAACAACTCCCCTTCCCTCTTCTACTAACTCCACACCTTCCCTCTTTCCCCTTCCACTAACAACTCCTCTTCCCTCTTCTCCCTTCCATTAACTCCACACCTTTCCTCTTTCTCCTTCCACTAACAACTCCCCTTCCCTCTTCTCCCTTCCATTAACTCCTCCCTTTCCCTCTCCTCCCATCCACTAACCCCTCTCCTTCCCTCTTCCCCATCCCATCTTCCTCCTTTCCTCACCCTTCTCTACTTTGTATTTGAATGAAAAATTTCCAGGTGACTGAAACGTCTCCAAAATTCAGTAAAATTTTCCCATATATGTCATGTATCTCTCTCTCTCTCTCTCTCTCTCTCCTTTCTCTCTCTTACACCCGAAAACAAACGTGCAAAACACCATAGAAGCATCTGGCAATCAATACTGATGTGTACCTAGGTTAGGTTATGTTCGTCAGGAAACAGGACAAGTGTCTTCTGACGCGGGTTTTAGACGCATGATGGCCCACAGCTGGAGCTTTTCGTCATCTGACAGAGGCCTTCCACTGGTTTACCCGTCCACCCCTTTAAAAATTATAGGCAGGTTGCATAAATGTTTCATGCAGCGGCAAGGGTATATACACTGAGAGTGCTTGTCTCTCAGCAGATATACACAGAGTGCTTGTCTCTCAGCAGATATACACAGAGTGCTTGTCTCTCAGCAGATATACACTGAGAGTGTTTGTCTCTCAGCAGATATACACTGAGAGTGCTTGTCTCTCAGCAGATATACACAGAGTGCTTGTCTCTCAGCAGATATACACAGAGTGCTTGTCTCTCAGCAGATATACACAGAGTGCTTGTCTCTCAGCAGATATACACTGAGAGTGCTTGTCTCTCAGCAGATATACACAGAGTGCTTGTCTCTCAGCAGATATACACTGAGAGTGCTTGTCTCTCAGCAGATATACACAGAGTGCTTGTCTCTCAGCAGATATACACTGAGAGTGCTTGTCTCTCAGCAGATATACACAGAGTGCTTGTCTCTCAGCAGATATACACTGAGAGTGCTTGTCTCTCAGCAGATATACACTGAGAGTGCTTGTCTCTCAGCAGATATACACAGAGTGCTTGTCTCTCAGCAGATATACACAGAGTGCTTGTCTCTCAGCAGATATACACAGAGTGCTTGTCTCTCAGCAGATATACACTGAGAGTGCTTGTCTCTCAGCAGATATACACAGAGTGCTTGTCTCTCAGCAGATATACACTGAGAGTGCTTGTCTCTCAGCAGATATACACAGAGTGCTTGTCTCTCAGCAGATATACACTGAGAGTGCTTGTCTCTCAGCAGATATACACAGAGTGCTTGTCTCTCAGCAGATATACACTGAGAGTGCTTGTCTCTCAGCAGATATACACAGAGTGCTTGTCTCTCAGCAGATATACACAGAGTGCTTGTCTCTCAGCAGATATACACAGAGTGCTTGTCTCTCAGCAGATATACACTGAGAGTGCTTGTCTCTCAGCAGATATACACTGAGAGTGCTTGTCTTCAGCAGATATACACTGAGAGTGCTTGTCTCTCAGCAGATATACACTGAGAGTGCTTGTCTCTCAGCAGATATACACAGAGTGCTTGTCTCTCAGCAGATATACACTGAGAGTGCTTGTCTCTCAGCAGATATACACAGAGTGCTTGTCTCTCAGCAGATATACACAGAGTGCTTGTCTCTCAGCAGATATACACAGAGTGCTTGTCTCTCAGCAGATATACACAGAGTGCTTGTCTCTCAGCAGATATACACTGAGAGTGCTTGTCTTCAGCAGATATACACTGAGAGTGTTTGTCTCTCAGCAGATATACACTGAGAGTGCTTGTCTCTCAGCAGATATACACTGAGAGTGCTTGTCTCTCAGCAGATATACACTGAGAGTGCTTGTCTCTCAGCAGATATACACTGAGAGTGCGTGTCTCTCAGCAGATATACACAGAGTGCTCGTCTCTCAGCAGATATACACTGAGAGTGCTTGTCTCTCAGCAGATATACACAGAGTGCTTGTCTTTCAGCAGATATACACAGAGTGCTTGTCTCTCAGCAGATATACACTGAGAACTGACATTTATCTTTATTTTAAATATAAAAATATTCTTGACTGGTGGTGAAGAGTTTACAAATGGCGTCTTAATGACCCTCGTGTAGTCCAGGACTTTAAAACCCAATTAACCAGCCATCCCTTACTACAAGTCCGCATATTTAGTAAAATATTAAATATGTCCACATGACTTTACTCTGAATCTTAACTGTATTTTACAGGGTTGAGTTCAGGTTCTTGGACCTGCTGAGGGAGTTGAACTACAGCACAGGGCTTCACTAATCATGATTTTAGGTCGTGTTTGAAGAATTAAATTTCCAGCTTCAGAGCCTGACGTACTGACCTTCAACCTGAGCTGTGTTTACATGTGTTGAGCTCTAGCTCTTGGGACTATTAAGGGTGCTGAGCTCAGAGTTTCCTCCGACTATATGGTCATATTGTAAATAAAAAATATTAGAAGTCTTGAACCTTTGTCTAGTAGATCTGGGTTTTTAAATGTACTTCACGGGGTAGGTTCCAGCTCCTGGGCTTACCGAGACTGTTGAGTTGCAGCTCCTAGGGCTTTTTTAGGGTGAGGAACCACAGTTTAAGGAATGTTACTGGGCAGGGGTTAGTGAGACCAGGGATACCTCTCAGGGGAAATACCTCTCTGGGGGAACACTTCTCTGGGGATACCTCTCTGGGGATATGTCTTTGGGTATACCACTAAAAAATACCTCTCTGGGTGATACCTCTCCAGGGGATACATCTAGTTAACATTCAGGTCACCATGCATTATCTTCCCATGATCTTCGGGTATATAACTAAATGCTTTGTACTCCAACACTAACCTTTCTCCAGCTTGCTAACTTATTTACATGTGTGTGTGTGTGTGTGTGTGTGTGTGTGTGTGTGTGTGTGTGTGTTTGACAGTGTGGGGGAATGGAAAGGAGAGAACGGTAAGGGGGGGATGGGATGGTAAGTAGTTCGATAAGAGGTATGGTAAAGGGAGGGGGATTGTGTTAGGGATGGTAGAGGGGAAATGGTAATGGAAGGGAGGGAGGATAGAGTAGGGGGCGCCAACAGTCCCTGTACCTGTTGTTTGTGTGTGGGTGAGCCAGGCGAAAAACACACCTGTGTTCAACACTTGTAGCATGTGGGAGTGTGGGTGGTCTCGTATGTGTGTGGATGTGTGGATGTGTGGATGTGTGGATGTGTGTGTGTGTGTGTGTGTGTCAGAATTAGAAAGCTTGATTAACTTCCATTTAACTTTTACCTCACCACTTAAGTAATATTCAGTCTTATTAAGAATAACAAATTATAATTTATTCATACCTAATTTTTACGACGGTCAAAGAGAACGGGATCTTATTCGAACAAGATAATTGAAACGAAGCATTACAACAGACCGACCAGGAACGGAATATTCGCTTAGAGTTTGTAGTCCTTGGAAGATTACTCCTAGGAGTAATCTGTGGCTCCTGGCCACAGGTTCAAAGACTTGATAGAGCCTCATCTCTTTCTGACAGAGTCGGGACACCAAGACCTCGCGCAGAGCCTCCAGCTCTGCACCTGCTCAGAGCTTTTCCCAAAGTTCTTCACACAAGCTCCAGCTCTGTACCCGTCCAGAGCTCCCCACCGAGTTCCTCTCCGTAGCGTACATATAATATTCGTCAAGACAGTAGCTTGGCACGGGTCTTGCGCTTTCGATAACCCGTTGCACTCCCTAGCTATAATGCTGAAGCTTAAAAAGGTCACTACACGCCCATAACTTCTAGCTAGAGGTCCGCTTCTATGGGAACATTCACCATAGTCCCTTGATACAACCAGGGTGTCAAGATTTGCAGCCAACATTCCTAGCTTCGGCAAACACACAGAAATACGTTACAAGGTATCACATCTGTCCTCTCATTTCTCAACAGCATGATACTGGAGAGACAAGTTGCGAGACATCACACCCTCGTGTACTTGACAGACTTCAACAACACCTTCCGTGAAAAAAAATGTTGGTAGATTACCTCAAGACAACACTTCCTCCATCCTCTCTCTGTCCCGTCCCTGTCCCTTACCTTTGTGTGCTCTTCTCCAGACTGAGGGACTGACCACCTCAAAACTTTAAGGGTGATGGACTGATTACATCGTCTTCAAGTATCTTCTGCTTCTATCAACTTTTCTGTACTTGACTGAAGAAGCCTACTGTGTAGGCGAAACGTTTCATAATAAAGATACCTAACTGTTGCATATGTGTCTTACCTAACAACCTGTCGGTATTTTATACCATTTTAATGTTCAACTTGTAAATACTCCAAGCCGGACCGAAACGTCGTCATAAACTTCTCTCTCCTATGTGAATGTTATTTGTGCATGAATCAACAGCTGGTGTTTTTTAAAGGTTAGAAACAACTTCAGTGTGTGGTTACAGAGCTGTAGGAGCGCAACACCTGCACCCAATAACACACACCAACATTTTCAGGTAGTTAATCTCTCTTACAAATAAAGTGTTTAAACTTTTATCTACAAGAGAAAACTATATTTCGCTTACTAAAAGGAATATTTCACATGTAAAGGCTACATATAACCTACTGTAAACTACTTCACCTACTGTAAACTATACTTCACCTACTGTAAACTATACTTCACCTACTGTAAACTACTTCACCTACTGTAAACTACTTCACCTACTGTAAACTATACTTCACCTACTGTAAACTATACTTCACCTACTGTAAACTATACTTCACCTACTGTAAACTATACTTCACCTACTGTAAACTACTTCACCTACTGTAAACTATACTTCACCTACTGTAAACTATACTTCACCTACTGTAAACTATACTTCACCTACTGTAAACTATACTTCACCTACTGTAAACTATACTTCACCTACTGTAAACTATACTTCACCTACTGTAAACTATACTTCACCTACTGTAAACTATACTTCACCTACTGTAAACTATACTTCACCTACTGTAAACTATACTTCACCTACTGTAAACTATACTTCACCTACTGTAAACTATACTTCACCTACTGTAAACTATACTTCACCTACTGTAAACTATACTTCACCTACTGTAAACTATACTTCACCTACTGTAAACTATACTTCACCTACTGTAAACTATACTTCACCTACTGTAAACTATACTTCACCTACTGTAAACTATACTTCACCTACTGTAAACTATACTTCACCTACTGTAAACTATACTTCACCTACTGTAAACTATACTTCACCTACTGTAAACTACTTCACCTACTGTAAACTATACTTCACCTACTGTAAACTATACTTCACCTACTGTAAACTATACTTCACCTACTGTAAACTATACTTCACCTACTGTAAACTATACTTCACCTACTGTAAACTATACTTCACCTACTGTAAACTATACTTCACCTACTGTAAACTATACTTCACCTACTGTAAACTATACTTCACCTACTGTAAACTATACTTCACCTACTGTAAACTACTTCACCTACTGTAAACTATACTTCACCTACTGTAAACTATACTTCACCTACTGTAAACTATACTTCACCTACTGTAAACTATACTTCACCTACTGTAAACTATACTTCACCTACTGTAAACTATACTTCACCTACTGTAAACTATACTTCACCTACTGTAAACTATACTTCACCTACTGTAAACTATACTTCACCTACTGTAAACTATACTTCACCTACTGTAAACTATACTTCACCTACTGTAAACTATACTTCACCTACTGTAAACTATACTTCACCTACTGTAAACTATACTTCACCTACTGTAAACTATACTTCACCTACTGTAAACTACTTCACCTACTGTAAACTATACTTCACCTACTGTAAACTATACTTCACCTACTGTAAACTACTTCACCTACTGTAAACTATACTTCACCTACTGTAAACTACTTCACCTACTGTAAACTATACTTCACCTACTGTAAACTACTTCACCTACTGTAAACTATACTTCACCTACTGTAAACTATACTTCACCTACTGTAAACTATACTTCACCTACTGTAAACTACTTCACCTACTGTAAACTATACTTCACCTACTGTAAACTATACTTCACCTACTGTAAACTATACTTCACCTACTGTAAACTATACTTCACCTACTGTAAACTATACTTCACCTACTGTAAACTATACTTCACCTACTGTAAACTACTTCACCTACTGTAAACTACTTCACCTACTGTAAACTACTTCACCTACTGTAAACTATACTTCACCTACTGTAAACTATACTTCACCTACTGTAAACTATACTTCACCTACTGTAAACTATACTTCACCTACTGTAAACTATACTTCACCTACTGTAAACTATACTTCACCTACTGTAAACTATACTTCACCTACTGTAAACTATACTTCACCTACTGTAAACTATACTTCACCTACTGTAAACTATACTTCACCTACTGTAAACTATACTTCACCTACTGTAAACTATACTTCACCTACTGTAAACTATACTTCACCTACTGTAAACTATACTTCACCTACTGTAAACTACTTCACCTACTGTAAACTATACTTCACCTACTGTAAACTACTTCACCTACTGTAAACTATACTTCACCTACTGTAAACTACTTCACCTACTGTAAACTATACTTCACCTACTGTAAACTATACTTCACCTACTGTAAACTATACTTCACCTACTGTAAACTATACTTCACCTACTGTAAACTATACTTCACCTACTGTAAACTATACTTCACCTACTGTAAACTATACTTCACCTACTGTAAACTATACTTCACCTACTGTAAACTATACTTCACCTACTGTAAACTATACTTCACCTACTGTAAACTATACTTCACCTACTGTAAACTATACTTCACCTACTGTACTTCACCTACTATACTTCACCTACTGTAAACTACTTCACCTACTGTAAACTATACTTCACCTACTGTAAACTATACTTCACCTACTGTAAACTACTTCACCTACTGTAAACTACTTCACCTACTGTAAACTATACTTCACCTACTGTAAACTATACTTCACCTACTGTAAACTACTTCACCTACTGTAAACTACTTCACCTACTGTAAACTACTTCACCTACTGTAAACTATACTTCACCTACTGTAAACTACTTCACCTACTGTAAACTACTTCACCTACTGTAAACTACTTCACCTACTGTAAACTATACTTCACCTACTGTAAACTACTTCACCTACTGTAAACTATACTTCACCTACTGTACTTCACCTACTGTAAACTACTTCACCTACTGTAAACTACTTCACCTACTGTAAACTATACTTCACCTACTGTACTTCACCTACTGTATACTTCACCTACTGTACTTCACCTACTGTAAACTATACTTCACCTACTGTAAACTATACTTCACCTACTGTACTTCACCTACTATACTTCACCTACTGTAAACTATACTTCACCTACTGTAAACTGTAAACTACTTCACCTACTGTAAACTACTTCACCTACTGTAAACTACTTCACCTACTGTAAACTATACTTCACCTACTGTAAACTACTTCACCTACTGTAAACTACTTCACCTACTGTAAACTACTTCACCTACTGTAAACTATACTTCACCTACTGTAAACTATACTTCACCTACTGTAAACTACTTCACCTACTGTAAACTATACTTCACCTACTGTAAACTGTACTTCACCTACTGTAAACTATACTTCACCTACTGTAAACTATACTTCACCTACTGTAAACTATACTTCACCTACTCTAAACTATACTTCACCTACTGTAAACTATACTTCACCTACTGTAAACTGTACTTCACCTACTGTAAACTGTACTTCACCTACTGTAAACTAGATTTATCAAACAAATTTATGGATGAAGAATAGAAATTAAATTTTATGGGGTGAATTTTACTTTCTGCTTTGAGAAAAATTTCCGAAATTTGAAAACTACCCCTTTTTTTGGGGGGGGGAGACTGATCTATTAATTTATTTAGACGTATATGTGATTTGTGTTTGAGAGATAACAAACATTAGTTTTGTTGACTTAGGGTGTGTGTGTGTGTGTGTGTGTAATACAACTAAGAGTGAGAGAAAAAATACACTTTCACACACTGACGACCAGTCAACTTTCTCACACTTCCCTAATAATACAACAACGCACAACTGCTGGTAAGCAAGCAGACAAACACAGAGGAGAATAAACCACTCAAACTCGTATAAATCAAACATCGAGTGACAGAGAACAAACAACAGCGTGTGACGCTTCTGAAAATGTCATCATCTGTCTTTTGGGAAGGAAAAAAAAGAGCGATATTTCTGCGATTTATAAACTATGGAGCGAATCCAAATTTCATTTTCCCATACTCGAAGAGAAGAAGGGAAAGGGTTAGAATGAATGAATGAGGGGAGTAAGGAAAAGGGAAGGACAGGTGAGGGAAGTGAGTGGAGAGAAGAGGTGTGTTAGGGGAGGTATGACAATCATTTTTAGGTACTTCCTATCATTCCAAAAAGCATATTATTTTTTCCCCAGCTTGGTGAGACTGTTGCTGTAGACTCACTGCTGAGTCCTCGCTTTTATATATTGTGTGATGCTTGACAGGCTGGTGATGAAGTGGTGATGGTGGGTGGTTACCTGTTGAGCCTTGGTTGGTTACTAGCCAGGTGTCAGGGAATATGATGAATGGAACAGTGAGTGTGGTTGCTTACTGGATGGGAGTAGGGGGGGAGTATTACTGTTGGTTGCTGGTTGGGTGTGGGGGTATATTAGTGATGGTTGATTGATGGTTAGGTGTGGGGGGAGTGTATAAATGACGGAGGCTGGTTGCTGGTTGTTAGTGAGGAGTGTGGATATACTGATGGTGGTCGGGTGTTGGTTAGGAGAGAGGGGGGGGGGGATTTAGAGATAATGGTAGTTCCTTGTTGCTGAGCAACAGAGGACTGTACGCTAACAGTTATACACAAACTAGAGAGATTACTGCAGCTACTGGTTGGACCACTGATAAAAGTACACACCAACAGGTTACCGGTTGAACCAGTGCTCCAAATATCAACTTAAATACTATTTCAAGACCTTAAATACCATCCTCAAGAGCTTAAATACCAATTTAAAGAGTTTAAATTAGATCTTAACACACTACACTGCAATGATCGAGTCTCTCACTCACTACTACTACTAATATTACTACCACTACTACTATTATTACTACTACTATTACTACTACTACTACTAATAATAATAATAATAATGAACAGGGGACCTAAGAAGAGTATTTACGAGAGAGAATTCATAATAAATAGAAAGAGGCTAAGAAGACGAAGGAGAATATCTCTATTTAACCCCCCCAATTCCTCTCCCTCCTCTTTCTGACCCTCCCTCACTCCCTCCTCCACTCACCCAGACCATTACTTACCAACTGATACTGAAGGGAACAAACTCACCAACAAGATAGCTACTGGGAAGGTGTGGTAACCCAGAGACTAGCAATAGTACTGGTCCCAGCAGCTGGGCTGACCAACTTTCTGACCTAGGTGGAGGGAGGTGGAAGAGGAATGAATGAACAGGTAAAATGGGGAAGAGAGGAGGGAGGGGAATGAGTAATGGTAGGAGGGAGAAAAAAAAAGAGGGAGGGGAAGCAGGGCAGACGAAGTGAAGGAAGGGGAAATAAAAATAATGAGCAAGAGTGTAGAAAAGGGAAATAAGGAATAACAAGAATGAAGTGTACACAAATAACCCGCACATAGGAGAGAGACGCTTATGATGACGCTTCGGTCCAGCTTGGACCATTTATAAGTCACAGTGTGACTTCTAAATGGTCCAAGTCGGACCGAAACGTCGTCATAAGATTCTCTACGTGCGGGTTATTTATGTATTGTTCCAGTTATGATAATGTGCCTATTTGTTATTTTAAAAGGCAATAGGAGAAAGTATGGAGGAAGGTAAGGGAGGGAAAGTAGGTAAAGGAACTGTTGAAAAGAAAGGGAACAAATGAATAACAGAAAGAGGAAATCACAGGAAAGAAAATGATGAACTGCAAACGGAAACATGAATGGGAGAGAGAAAGAGAGAAGAGGAGAGAGAGAGAGAGAGAGAGAGAGAGAGAGAGAGAGAGAGAGAGAGAGAGAGAGAGAGAGAGAGAGAGAGAGAGAGAGAGAGAGAGAGAGAAAGAGAGAAAGAGAGAGAGAGAGAGAAAGAGAAAGAGAGAGAGAAAGAGAGAAAGAAAGAGAGAGAGAGAGAGAGAGAAAAAAAAGAGAGAGAGAGAGGGGAGACAGCAGGTGTCGAGAAAATCGCGTGCTTAGCAACACCTGTAGTATTATCTGCCTAGGAATACAGATGTCACTACGCACGCTTGTTACTGACATCTGTATTCCTCGTTACTTGTCTGACAACAACTGAACCTCACCTCTTGTCTGGCAACACCTGAACCTCACCTCTTGTTTGGCAACAACTGAGCCTCACTTCTTGTCTGGCAACACCTGAACCTCACCTCTTCCCTGACAACACCTGCAAATAAAGACCATACCTGACAACTACAAACAAATACTACCTGCCAACGACAAAAATCAAATACCTGCTAACAACTATTATTTCATCTATGAACACCAAACAAATTATATTTACCATTACACGTAAAAAAGATTTGCTAATTTATAGATGAATTTAACAAGAAAAACACTATCAGAAACAAGCGACAGGCAAAAACAATGATGTATTTCTTGACGAAACGCGACTGAGAGAACCGGAGGGTAGAGAAGTATGGGAAAGGTGAATGTGGAAAGACAAAATGATCAGGGAGGAAATGCCTAGACCACTGCTGAAAACTCGAGAATGTTTAGGTTAGGATAGTACCGTAAAACTATCTCTCTCTCTCTCTCTCTCTCTCTCTTTCTGCCATCCGCTACCTTGGCCCAGGTTAGGTTAAGGTAGGTTTAGGTTGGGATAGGTTATTTTCTGTTACATAAGCCTATTAAAAAAAAGTGTTTTAGATTTAAAACAACGAACAAGAGACCGTCTGACAAGGTGGTTGTCTGAAGACCAGGAGGATACGCTCATATCTGCACGAACATCACTGCTGGTGTGAGGTGATGCTGATAAAGAGAGAAGGAAGGAGATGAAAGCAAACACACTACATGAATCCGACTACCCAACAAAAACAGGAACACGGATTTCGACTCCTCCTCCTCCACGAACGCTCTCAAAATCCTCCTCCCTCCCTCCCTCCCTCTTCCTCTCTCTCTCTCGTTCTCTCTCTCTTTTATAGTAAAAAAAAAAAAATGAAAAAACTATGAATAGTGAAATTTTTTATTTAAACACGAGGAAAAATTCAGGAGACATGACATCCATCAGCCTATCAGAACAGGAGCGTTACCACTATCAGATCTGTAAATCTGGCTCATCAGAACATAGGTCTTATCAACGCTTCCAATCAGAGCTTTTAATCTAGCCCATCAGAGCGCAGATCTTATCAATGTTAACTATCAGAGCTTTAAACTATGCCCACCAGAACGCAATCTTATCAATATCAGCTATCAGATCTGTCAATCTAGCCCATCAGAACGCCTGTCAGTGGATAGCGGATCCAACAAAAAACTTATTAAAGCTTCAGCACGTCCTGCTAATATTATACACAAAATTATATGCAGAATTATACGTAATACTTGATATGAAGATCCCGAGGAGGAGAGAGAGAGAGAGAGAGAGAGAGAGAGAATAATCCTAGAAGTGAGGGAAACAAGGGTTGAGAGATACGTCAAAGAGCTAAGATAAGAAATGGAAGAATAAATATGGAAGCATAAGGAAATGAAATAATAAAGAAATGGAATAATAAATAGTGGAAGCACAGAGAAATAGAAGAACAAAGAAATTGAAGAAAAGAGAAACTGAGAATAGAGAAATGGAAGAATAGAAAAATAGAAAAATAGAGAAATGGAGGAATAGGTAAATGGAAATATAGAGAAATGGATGAATAGGTAAATGGAAAAATAGAGAAATGGAGGATAGGGAAGTGGGAGGAATTGCGAGAAGCTAGAAATGCCAGTTCAAGAAAATGAATTTATGGAAGAGAAGGCTGAGAAAAGACAAACAAACGAAGGAAAGAGAAAAGGTACAGGGAGCAAGAAATACGGGATAATAGTAAAGAAAGCAAGAGAAGCGAAAGAAAAAGTCCCAGAGAAAGTTGAGCACTTATATAAGACAAAAGGAAGAGGAAGGGAACTGAGAAGTTGAAAGAGAGACGAGAGAAACGGGAAATGACGGAGGGAAGAGGTGAAGGAATGATGGGCAGACGAGTGGAAAGGGGAAGGAAATAGTAGTAGTAATAATAATAATAATAATAATAATAATAATAAAATAATAATAAGAATAAGAAGAAGAGGAAGAAGAAAATGAAGAAGAAAAAATCTAAATAACAATAAAACATTAATATTTCTAATTATTTTCTATGTATATAATACAAAAAGTAATTCCTTTCAACATAACAGAGTGAATTTACCAATATTATGATCACTAATGATCATTTATATTACTCCTCCCCCTTACGTCACTCATTAGAATATCATTAAGGAATAAATACAAACGAGATTGTAACACAATATGATTGTCACAATCTGTGCTCAGGAACGAGAGGGTAATTACCATCATCTTGACGGCAACTCAGGGGTTATATCCTCTGATATTTTCTAATTACTGCTCGCTGATTAGGATGCGATTAGGATTCGTAGGAGATTGGTGGGCATAATTACTAAGCTAAAAGTTCAGAAATTATATTATCGTGTAATAGACCTATAATTATATTCTCGTATAACTGACCTATATTATTGTAGCCGTTGTAAGCATAATATGGTGGCGTGGTATAACAAGATTTTATGTTGGTATAACACGGGGTATATACATCAGAATGTATGTATCTGAGAGTTTAATTCCTTTATGGGCCTGCCTGATAAAGGGTGTTAATAACACTCTTGGTGTCGATAAAACTTAAATTACTTGGTATGTTGACGTCTTATACTAGACTTCAGAATATAATAGTGTGGCATACCAGGGTATAGAATATGCTAGCGTGTTATACCAGACTACAGCATGTACTGGAGAGATATACCAAACTTTAGAATATGCTGGGATATGACAACAGACCATACAATATGCTGATATACTGTGGTATACCAGACCCCAGCATATTCCAGTTAGGTATGCAAGACTAGAATATGCTTTTATAATATATCAGACCATAAAATATGCTGTTATTATTTATCAGACCTAAGAATGTGCTGGCAAAATCGAATTAATTGGGTTTAAAGTCTATCAACTACACAAGAGTCGTTAAGGCTGTTTGTAACCTGTCTATCGCCAAGTCAAGAATACACCGAGCCCAAAAATAGGGACTAAATTATCTGTGTATATACACTGAGAAAAGTACACCTCTCGATGTATACTGTATATCCTAGTGCCGGTGATGTATAACAAACTATGACAGCGAGTCCAAACATCTGTACCAAACAATACAAGCAAACAACACAGGATAACAATGCTTCATTTGTCTAGAAATAAGTGTATCTCTCAGTGTATGTACAGCGAGAGGTATCTCTCAGTGTATGTACAGTGTATATGCAACTAAAGGTGTGTAATCTCTCACTATATACACACACAGATATGTATATATGCTTAGAATTTACCTCATCTTAGGGATTAATGAATCCTTGACTGGTGATATGCAGACGACAAGCAGTCTTAATTACCCTCGGGATGTCGACAACTTTGAAAATCTAATTAACCAACCGTCTTCAAAATCTATCACAATATAACAACCATATCGTCAGCTAATGTAATAAAATTGTAAAGCCAATTATAGGGAAATAAACGATTGATGATAAATTTGCAGTTAACTCATTTCAGCAATTTTTTTTTTCAAAATAGTTTTGAATATATTGTTTTTTGACACACACGCACGCACGCACGCACACACACACACACACACACACACACAAACACGCGCGCGCGCGCACACACACACAATAAGGTTCTTGGAGAAGGGAGAGAGTGGACCTAGCAGTGACTAGCGAAGAGGCGGCCAAGAGCAGTGACTCGACTACTGTAAGCACAAATAGGCAAGTCTACCCCTGCAACCACAATTAGGTGAGTACACACAGAGGAAGTAAAAGTGAAGGGAAGTTCAGTAGGTGGAAGGCGTGAAAAGCCAGACTTTCGAAAGGGGTAACTTTGAGTGGCTGAGAGACTTCCTGAGTGTAGTAGATGGTGGGGACAGTAAAATGAGAGGAAAGTCATTGGATAAGATGAAGGAGCACCTAGCTGGAAAATGCAGGTAAGTTGAGGAGACCTCTATACCAAGAAGACGATGCAGGAGCAACAAAGACAGAGTCCTTGATTCAACCAGAGATGTAGGGAGGCAAGAAAAGTGTAAGAAAGTGGAAAATTACAGAAAGAATAGACGTAAGCAGAGAAAAGAGCAGAGTGGCCAGAAACGAATATGCTAGGGTGAAGAGAGAGATTATTTGAGAATGGCATAGCAGCGAAGACCAAGTCTGAATCAAAACTACTTTACAGCCACATCAGAAGAAAGACGACAATAAAGGACCAAGTAATTCGACTGAGTAAGGAAGAGAGCTCACGAACAATAACAAGGAAGTTTGTAAAGTGTTGATAAAACGTTCTGCAGAGAGCTTCTTTGACAATACCAAAGAATCTAAGGAACAGGGGGCACCGACAACTACTGGATGCCATCCACACAACGAGGGGGAGAGAAAGAAACTTTTGATAGACCTGAATACATCAAGGGCAATGAGACCTAACAACGTGTCGCCATGGACTCTGCAGGAGGGTGTAGAAGCATTGAACCGCTGGTTATGACCTACAGTAAGTCAATGGATACAGAACAGTTACCCACGAGGCTAAGAGGGAGTGAATCTGAAGAGAGAAAAGTTAACAAGCAGGGCTACCATCTGAGAGTCGACCCCAGCAACCACAAAAAGATAAGTACAAATAGGTGAGCGCGCGCGCGCACGTACACAAGCCTCGCAAAAGAGCAGAAATGCCCTGTATTTACTTTCCAGCCTAGGTGAGTGTGCGAGGGCATCCCTCAGTCTCTCTAAGTGCGTCTAACTCGTTAGGGAGACTGAGAGGTTGGGAAAATTGTTGAATAAGTCAGAAATGTGAGGTTAAACGGAGTGTGGGATTGGGGCAGTGATGGCTGAAGTTGATACTGTTGTGGTAAGGTGTGTGTGTGTGTGTGTGTGTGTGTGTGTGTGTGTGTGTGTGTGTGTGTGTGTGTGTGTCAGTAGTAGTACCAGTTCCTAGTAACCAGTTACCAGTAACCAGTGTACCAGTAGATGACTACCAACCGTCTGTGTGAATCATTGACTGTATTCATATTACCTGGAGTTTACCTGGAGAGAGTTCCGGGGGTCAACGCCCCCGCGGCCCGGTCTGTGACCAGGCCTCCTGGTGGATCAGAGCCTGATCAACCAGGCTGTTGCTGCTGGCTGCACGCAAACCAACGTACGAGCCACAGCCCGGCTGATCAGGAACTGACTTTAGGTGCTTGTCCAGTGCCAGCTTGAAGACTGCTGACCATAGCAGGATTTCAAACACCCTCACCCTGTATGTGAGTCAGGCGAAGATAGGCAGCAGAGAGAGGCAGGTCGGCTGTTGGCGCTTCCCATACTTCCCGATATATATTATACGTACTACCAGCCTACGTGAGTATTTTTACCCATCCACGTATCGAAAACCCACTTGACAAATGGTGGCACCGGTGTGGGCATGGATTTAAGCGTATTTCAGACGTTAGAAGACTGTTTGTGGGGTCCCGGCAGGTCAGAGGTGAACCGTCTCAGCCACCTCCAGCTAGCAGCTTACCCTCACCACACCACCCTGTGTACTCCAGCCTGCAAGCCTGTTGCAGCCGTTTTTCAAGCTTCCTGGCTTAGTTCGTGTGCTAATTGCTTCAATCTCTGAGGGGTTGACCCGGATTTTGCAATTAAGCCAGTCAATAAGCCAGACTGTGGAAGTGAACGCCAGTCAGCCTACCATCCAGCCTGTCTCCTGTCATCCACCTGCTCCTTCATGCTGTGTGCATCGTTACACGTCTTCCAGTCAGCCATTCTCGTGGGTTAAGCCAGTCAGCCAGCCCAGCTTCCTAACCCAGCTGAGAGAGAGAAGTAAGCCACGCAAGTTCCTCTGAAGTATTGTCTCATATATCGCTTGTGTTTGGATGCTGGTAAGAGTGGTCTTCATCATCCCTGTGGCATTGTGATTTAGTTAAGCCACCTTGTGCGTGGTGAGAAGTGCGTGGCAGTGAGAGCGCACAGGGCCAGCTTGTTCCGCTGCCTCCACCACCACAACCACCACCACCACCCACCTCATCTACCTGTGGGGTTTTTCTTTTTCCACCCTTGCACCGGGTCCTAGTACTGTTTTGGCTCACATAATTGGTCAAGAGATTGTAGCTGGCGCCAACGATAAAGCCAGTTATGTGAGTTCACCTAGAAAGCGCATTTCTACGAGAACAGTGTGAGTGTAGGAGGCGTCATCACCGCACAGGACGTCTTCTCATCACTAGTCATCCCGTCTTCTACTCCAGACTTCAGTGATAATTTTCTAGAGACATTTTCCTGCATTTAAAGACATTTGCGTGTGTGAGACATTTACAGTGAATTTCTTGTGTACTCTAAGCTTTGTGTTTTCAGTGTAGACTCTGTTTCTTTGACTCATTATTTTTGCAATATTTTTCAGTGTTATCGCTCATCTCATATTTTTATCTGTTTTTTTTTATGCTACTCTCTGTCTGTAGTAAGTATTATTCTGTAGTGTACCAGTCAGTCACTCCATGTGAAATAATTCATTTTTTTTTTATTTAATCTTGTGTTCTTTCAGCATTGTATTCTCCAGTATTTGTCGTATACCAAATTATCCATTTATTTCTATGTGTACCTTTTTTCGTATGCCAGCAGTGTCTCATTCCCTGATCTTTTCACAGACTTGTGTACCATTATTTTTGCCAGCAATTTTTGTCGTATCAGTCACAGCAAGATTTTGTTGTAAGAATATATTAAAAAAAAAATGAATAAGTGAATATGCCCCGCCACTTGTAAGTGTTGTGTGCCCCGCCACTTGTAAGTGTTGTGTGCCCCGCCACTTTTAAGTGTTGTGTGTTGTGTTTGCCCCGCCACTTGTAAGTGTTGTGTGCCCCACCACTTGTAAGTGTTACACTTCCAGCCACTTGTAAGTGTTGTGTCTTGTAAGTGTTTTCCAGTTTTGTTTCTTGTTTTATTTTTATTCATATTTTTCATATTTCTTTGAACAAATTCACTCTTAGTGTAATTTCAATTTATTTTTTAACGTAAAGTGTTTTATTTACTCTGAGTAAATTGTTTTGTCTAATTTACAATTAAGAGTTAAAGTGTTCAATCAGTTTTTCTTCATATTTTTATTTTATTATTTAACCTACATTTTCCCAGTGTAACTTTATTGCTGCATTGATTATTTCTACACCTTATTTTGTTGTACTTGTTCTGCAGTGAATTTATTTTCTTTTATTGATATTTTTATGCATTATTATTCTCAGTTCATTATTATTTGAGTCTTGTTTTTCATTTTATTATTTTTCCTCATGTTGTCTTTGCATTATACTTTAACTTCGTTTATGCATTCTTAGAAAATATTTAAATTTCCCAGTTATCTCTCGTTGTATACAATTTAGTGATTTTATTTTATACTTTTTACATTTACAATTTTATTAGTTAATTTCTTTATTAGCAAGAGTACAGACAGCTCATTTTGCATTTAATTCAGTCTCCAGTAATATTTTTACTTGTAAATTCCAATGTATTTTTTTTATCTTGTCCAGCAGTCCTTTACATTGAGTTGTTCTTCCTCTTGCAGTGTATCTTAGACATTTTTTTTATTACTTCTGCAGAATTAGTTGCATCTCTTTTATTTTAATTTTAACATTTTACATCATTTTTGTTCATTATTTTTGCCTTATTTGTTCTTGTGCAACTTCTTTGCCATTATGCCTCACATACCAAAAGTGATACTTTAGTGAATGTCGACACTCAGACCTCTCAGGCTACTGCTGCTTCTGTCATCAGTCCTCACAGTTCCTTATGGACTGACAGACCGACCCAGACACTGAGACACTACAGTTTTACTTGTGATTCCCTTGATGCGTTACCTTTATTCAATGGCCATGTACATAGTCTTGAAGCATGGTTTACTGCCATTCGTTCTCGTGTTAATGCTCTAGTTGAAGGTCCTCCTTCAGAGGAAAGTCTTATCAGACTTGCGAAAGAAGCTCTTCATCGGTCCCCTGCTGCTGTTCACGTTGTTGATCTCCTTGATATGCGAGACTTCAGGAATCTTACTAAGTGGTCACAATATGAGGAACTGATTCGTTCTTTCCTCGTACCAGTAAAAACAGCTGATCCATATGTCGTTCTTAGGGAACTAGTGAATGCTACACCCATGACTAATGAATCGTTGAGTGCATTTGCTGTTAGATTAGACAAACTTTTATCATCATTTATCAATGCTGTCCAGTCCTCAGCTTTTGTCCCTGACGAGGATAAACCATCCACAGCATCGTTTGCTAAAATAGCAGCTTTTGGAGCAATCAAAGAACTAATGCCGCCTGCTTCCGTATGTGCTTATGAGGCTAATCCTCCAACTGTGACGATGGAACCCCTTACAGCCCTAAATCATGTACGTTCCTTGTGCCCCCAGGGTACTTTCCCATATATCAAAAGTAATTTCACACCTATGCCTCAGTCTGCACCACCTCTTGTTTGTGCCACAGCGACAAATCGTGGACGTCAACCATCTCAGCGATCACCAAGGACCAGTGTACAGAGTCATTATAAACCTCGTAGTATTCATAGTACATTCAGTAACCATAGTCAGCAGACTTGTTACAACTGTGGTTTCCGTGGCCATATTGCAATTAATTGTCCTGATAGTTACCCTAAGAGGCGTCGTACTGATGATGAGTACCAGTCAGATCTTCCCTACTGTACTTATCATAGAATACATGGACATGACACATCTGAGTGCAATGCTCTCTACAACCTTCAGTACTCTAGGTCTTTCCGTGGCCGTTCTAACCGCAGATCCCGTAGAGGAAACAGACATCGTGGTTCTCAAAATAACCAGAACCAGGCTCATTCTTCCAGTTCGGGGGAATTCGAGCGCCACAGTCAAACCGTCCCATGGTGACAGTAGGTGATAATGAGTACACCATCCCCGTTCAAAATTCCTTTGAAGCCTTAAGCAGTCTCGAGAATGACAATCCTGCTGATGATGTTGCTTCACATGTCTCTGACATAGATGATTTTGGGGATGAAGTGGAACAAATCTTTGCTGATGACAATCCACCTTTTTGTTTGCACATAACTTCCAATGCAACCATAGGCCCTATAGTGCAAGCATCTGTTCATAATGCGCCCGTTCATTTGTTCAAGGACTCTGGTGCGCAAGTCAATATTATCAGGTCTAGTTTAGGGATAAGCAGTTACGACATGTCCTTCTCGTAGAACCGACTCATGTGTCCTTCCTTAGTGGAGTAGCTGGTTCTCACCTGCGTGTCCGAGGTCGGACTTGCCTAACTTTTTCTATCCAAGGTACAGACTTCACTGCTTCCTTCCTTGTTGTCGACCAGATTACTTTCCCTGGTGACCTTCTACTGGGATTTGCTTCCATGCGAGACTTACGCATTGTCCTCGACCCTTATCGATGGCATGCCCAAATTGATGACTTGATCGTACCATTTTGGGGTTACCAGCTTGGATCCGAGATCTGCCATACTGCCGCAGAGTACGACATTCGGATTAAGTCCTTACAGGCCAGTGCATTTTCCAATAGCGTACCCAAGCGGTCAGGCACTGGTGATCCTGTCACTCCTGTCTGTGTTCCTGCAACTTCAGACTTGCAAGATAGTGTCCAGTTACCTCAAGTGTCCGAGGACGCTCTGACTACCTTGAGTGCTGAGCCTATCCCTGCAATGTCTGCTAGTTCAAGTAGTAGTTTCTCCACAGGGGACGCCTTGTCGGAAAACAATTACTTGCAACTAGTAATGCCATCTCTTGTTGATGTCACATGCCGTCTGCAGAAAGACGTTTCTGTCGCGGCTAGTGCCCTCACTAGAGTGTCTGTTGTTGTTAGTGTTCCAGATGGTGATAACGTCCTAGTTGACAGTGATTCCTGCAAAGTAAAAGGTCTATTTGTTGAACCATCCTTACATGTTGTAAGAGATAGTAAGATCCATTTCTTCCTAGCTAACACTTCTGGTCACAGTGTTCGTCTCAGAGCAAATACCAATCTTGTTGACCTTGTTCACTATCCTTACCCTGTTCAGGTAGAGGATGAGTTGTCACCTGACCAGTGGGTCGGTGCTATTTCTACCGGGGAGACCTCATCCACTTCACTGGATCAATCTGTTCCACCAGTTGAGGAGAAAGACATAGCTCCCACTAACTTCCCAGATGAAGTCAAGCATTTGTTGACTCTGTTGAACAAACGTCGTAAAGACATTACCTTACCAGGTGAGAAGATGGGTATAACGAACTTATTGTCCCATCGTATTCCACTTGAACCTGGTACTAGACCTATCTATATACCTGCGTACAGAATGCCTCATTCACAAGTTGCTGTCGCAGAAGAATTGATCAAACAAATGCTTGATGATGGAGTTATTGCACCTAGCAATTCACCTTGGAATGCGCCCTTGATCCTAGTACCTAAGAAGGAAGTTAAATGCGAAAACTACCCCAGATCGCTTCCCACTTCCTGTACTGGGTGATCTTTTACGTAACATCGGAGATAACAAAGTCTTTTCAACCCTGGATTTGTTACAAGGGTTTTGGTAAGTCCCTCTTCACGAGGACAGCCAAGAGCTAACTGCATTCTCCACTCCTACAGGTCATTATCACTTCCTCCGTATGGCGTTTGGATTACGATCCTTCCCTATCACGTTCTCAAGGCTCATGACTAATATCTTTAGAGGTCTCATAGGTAATGCACTTATGGTGTACTTAGATGACGTAATCGTCATGCCTAAAGACGTGGATACACACTTGAAAAGACTTGATGTAGTACTTGGTAAGCTTGAAGAAGCCAATTTAAAGATCAAACTGTCTAAATGTCAATTTTTCAGATCAGAAATTAAGTTTCTTGGTCACGTAGTCACTCCTAGAGGGGTTACGACTGACCAAAGTAAAGTAACTGCAGTAATAAATTTTCCAACACCCAAAACTGTTGATGCTGTAAGATCCTTTGTGGGCTTAGCAGGTTTTTATAGATCTTTCATTGCCAATTTTTCTTCCATAGCTGCTCCTCTAACTGAGTTGCTTAAGAAAGATGCTCCTTTTGTTTGGACCTTCCGTCAAGAAAGAGCATTCCAAACTCTAAAAGAAAAACTAACATCTGCTCCAATTTTGAAATTTCCAGATTTTTCTAAGCCCTTCTGACTACTGATGCTAGTTCTATGGCATAGGTGCCGTACTAGCTCAGAAGACTGATGGCAAGTACAACGCAGTTGCATTTGCTAGCCGAGTCCTTACGAAGGCTGAACGTAATTATACAGTAACTGAGCAAGAAGCTTTAGCAATAGTATGGTCTTTAAAGCACTTCCGAGACATTATTTATCAGTACTCTGTTCATGTCTTGACAGACCACACTCCACTGATACCTTTATTCCAGAACAAACAACCTACTGGAAGGTTAGCCAGATGGACCTTGACTATCCAAGAGTTCAATCCCACCTTTGAGCATTTACCTGGCAAGTCAAATGTAGTCGCAGATGCCTTATCGCGACATGTTAGTATAGTAACTGCAGACCCTCCATTTAGTGCTGAAGATGTAAAGAATGCTCAACAAACAGATCCCATGTGGTCTGGTGTGATTCGATTCCTGCTCCAGGAAGATCTTATTCTGACTGTGAAGCCACCAGCACCCATCAGTGACTTTGTCATGAACCAAGAATTACTGTATCGAACAGCCGAGTTGGGTAATCCTAGCAGAAGAGTTTACCAGTTAGTAATTCCACAGTCACTAGTGAATGTAGCCTTACAGCTAGTTCACGATGTACCAGGTGTTGCGCACCCTGGTATGGATCGTTCAGTAAACCAAGCCAGATTGAAATACTTTTGGCCTCGCATGGCAACTAATATTTCTGAGTATGTTAAGAAATGTAGTGTCTGCATGCAACATAAAGGTAATGCTAATGGTCCTAATCCAATCCAAGTTTATCCAACCACTAGCGAACCGTGAGAAAGAGTTGCGCTAGATCTGTTAACTAATTTCCAATGTTCCCTCCAGGGCAACAAACATCTATGTGCTATGGTAGATCATTTCACCAGATATTGTGAGTTAGTTCCTATTGCAGATAAGACTGCCGAGACAGTAGCTAAAGCGTTTAAAGAACGCATTATCTGCAGGTATACCACCCCTAAGTCCCTAGTAACAGATAATGGAGGTGAATTCTGTAATGAGATTTTTGAAAATTTATGTACCTTGTACAAGATCTCTAAATCCACCATTGTTTCTCATCATCCTGCCAGCAATGGGTTAGCAGAACGTACCAATAAGAAAGTACTTGATGTCTTGAGAGCCACTATCAATCCCAACAGTGAAACTTGGGATGAAGTTATACCTGATGTGCAGTGTGCTATAAATTCTGCTTACAATGTTTCTATAGGTGACACTCCACATTATGCATTGTATGGTGTAGATAAACGTTTGCCTTATGAGTTGCTATATTCTAATCCGAAACCAAATTACAACCCTGATGATTTCATAGCAACTCGTACCAGCTTAGCTCAAAGTGTTTTTAGAAGAATCCGTGAAACACTTCATAAATCAACAGCAGAATTTACAAGAGTCGCAAACACTCGAGCAAAGCCATCCAAAATGAAAGTAGGTTCGAGAGTTATGCTGACTAACTTTAACAAAACGTCTGCAATGCCTAAGCTTGATCAAAAGTTTGTTGGTCCTTATCGAGTAGTTGAACATATCACTGGTAATAAGTATAAGGTTAGAGAAATTAGTACTGGTCAGTATAAAGAATTGCATTTAGATCATATGAAGTTAATATGTGATGATAATGATATTCCAACCCAGACTAATGTGACAGACTCTGACAATCCTCCTGATCCTGTACTCTCTACCTCTGATACTCAGTCAGACGATCAACCTGAATGTCGTTATTCCCTACGTACACGACAGGTATTGAGAAATCCTCAAGTATCATTTGTAGCTACCAATTCAGATTTGCCTCAAATACAGCATGAGTTAGCCAGTGCAACAGAGTTTGATCCTCCCAGAGATGACACCCATTCTGCATATATCAATCTCACCCTAGCAGAGTAGGGGTTAAATGTAAATAACCTGTATAGATGAATAATTACAGTATCAACTTATCAGTATTCAAGAATTTTTGTGTTCACGTTCTCTCCGAATTCTGAGAGTTAACAGTCTAGATTTGAGTGCACCGAATCTGCCTTTCTGTTAAACACTTCTTTCTTTGTATATATTCCTTCCTCAGAATCCGTAGATCACATGAATACAGATCGATCGATCAAATTTTTTTTTTATCACTTCTACTGTGTAATCCCAACGTTGAGTTTCATTCGATGAGTTGTGCTATATTATACCTTGTATTGCGTTACAGTTTCATTACAGTTTCAGTTACGTAAGCTTCCATTCCAATATTCTACTTATGTATGTTATAATGTTCAATTGTTGTGTACTTTGACATTGTATAGAATCAGCCCAAGCCGTACACCTGCCGTCTCTAGTTTGTAGTACTTGTATGTCGGGACGACATATGTTAGCGTCGCTGAGCTCTCAGTAGTAGTACCAGTTCCTAGTAACCAGTTACCAGTAACCAGTGTACCAGTAGATGACTCATTACCAACCGTCTGTGTGAATCATTTACTGTATTCATATTGCTGCTGACCATAACAGGATTTCAAACACCCTCACCCTGTATGTGAGTCAGTCGAAGATAGGCAGCAGAGAGAGGCAGGTCGGCTGTTGGCGCTTCCCATACTTCCCGATATATATTATACGTACTACCAGCCTACGTGAGTATTTTTACCCATCCACGTATCGAAAACCCACTTGACATGTGTGTGTGTGTGTGTGTGTGTGTGTGTGTGTGTGTGTGTGTGTGTGTGTGTGTGTGTGTGTGTGTGTGTGTGTGTGTGTGTGTGTGTGTGTCTTTCTATCTGTCTGTGTCTTTCTGTCTGTGTGTGTGTGTGTGTTTGTGAAGAAATACCGTATGGCATCAGTGAAACACTATAACTAGTAAAAAACATGAAGCGAACTGACAGAAGAAGTGGGACAGCCACCTGCTGGGTCATCTTATGTTGAAATAAAGAGCGCCAGGGAGATAAAGAACATTAAAAAAAATGCTAAACAGAGAGTATTGATTTAAAAGTCAGCGACAGTTGCTGAACAAGAGCTTTAATGATCTTGTTTGGAATGAACCAGTTGCCAACCAATTACCACATAGGAACACACAAAAAGATACGTCTGTGAGTGTGGTGCTCACTTCAGCCGCCCTCTCCACCATCTTGGACAAGAGGAAGGGGTGACGGGGAAGGGATGGAGGGAAGGGAAGAGGGGAGGAAATACAAGCACACTTCATCGTCCCCTCGGGACAAACAATACCTTGGTCGCTCCATCACATCTGGCCATCACGAGGCAAGTGCTTACATGAAGATACTCACAGAAGGCAGATACACTTGGTGAAAAACCTAAATTATAAACAATGGCTCTTTCTCTCTCTCTCTCTCTCTCTCTAAGGTTATTTTTTTACACTCAAAATCCATAAAAAAGATTTATTCACAATTCTTCATTTATTCGTCACTGGTGAAGGTCTCTTCCTTGAACCAAATCTGACTCTCCCATTCCCCATGCACTGTACGACCCTTACGGGTTTAGCATTTCCTCGCTCATCTTCGTCTCCTGCGCCCAACTGACCTATCTAACCTCTTCATTTTACACACACACACACACACACACACACACACACACACACACACACAAACACACACACACACACACACACACACACACGCACACACACATTCCAGACGGAAAATGAGAGCAACGGATACACATATACAAGTTAAAAGACAAATGTGCCACAGGGATGTCAGGAAATACTTCTTCAGCCTCAAAGAGATCAGAGAGTTTGAAGACTATGCCGAAGAAGTGTATTCAATATGAGAGATTAAATGAACTGAAGCCTTAGAAACGAAAGAAACCAAGGAAGCATGATCACAGCATACAAGATACTGAGGCTATGGCACCACGGTCAGGATTTTTGTAGCAATCATGTATCAACTTCATGTAGGGAGGCTGATATATGTAACAGTGTGTGGGTATATAAATATGTAGTATAGAGAAGGTAGCGTAGGGGTCGTTTTAGGTAAGGATGGAGGGAGGGGTTAACGGAGGTTTTGTGTGCAAGGGGCTTAGACATACAACAGGCATATGTTAGATTGTTAGATAAAAGTGGGGACAAACGGTTTTTGGGATTTGAGCTACTGAAGTGTGAGCAGGGTAATATTTTGTGAAGGGATTCAGGGAAACCGGTTAGGCGGACTTGAGTCCTGGAGGCGAGAAGTACAGTGTCTGCACTCTAAAGGATGGGTTTAAGATATTTGCTGCTTAGAGGGATATCTCAACTATTTGTATCTGCGTGCATCTGACAAGACAGTGATAGTGTGATTGATGGTAAAAGTGTTTCTTTATCCGGTCATATATATATATATATATATATATATATATATATATATATATATATATATATATATATATATATATATGCAATAAGATCACAGTAAACAGGTGATTTCAAAATATGCAAAACAACCACTCTGAAAGAATAGAGAAATTCCAAGCACTGGACAAATAAATAGCTTGGGGGTGAGTTTTGCAAAGGACCTATCCAAGTTGGCTCGCCGCGCGTCACTTGTTTAACCGTTGTGGGATCTGATAGTGAGGTGCTGGCCGGACCCCTTATATAGCTTCCTTGGATGCTTCACTTTCATAGTTCCTTGATAATGTGAGTAGTCACGAAAGCGCTTGGAATTTCTCTATTCTTTCAGAGTGGTTGTTTTGCATATATATATATATGTATATATATATATATATATATATATATATATATATATATATATATATATATATATATATATATATATATATATATATATATATATGTAGTGCCGAATATGTAAAACTGGCCAATTAGCAAGAACTCATTTAAAATTAAGTCCTTTCTGAAATTTTCTTTTATACGTTTAAGGATATATTTTTTTCATTAATGTTAACGTAAAAATTTTTAAATTTGCACCAAAAGAATCTTAGAAAACTTACCTAACCTTATTATAACAAGAGCAATTTATTTTAGCCTAACTCAACTAAATATATTTTAGATTTGTTTAATGTAATTTAATACTAAACAAACACAGTGAAATATATTTTTTTCATTAGGTTCAGAATGATTTTGGTGAAATTACTGCATACACAAATTTTCACTTGTCCTAAATGGCAAGATGAGCGTTGCTATTTAAGCCAAGATCGCAAGTTCTGCCTATTCGGCACGACATATATATATATATATATATATATATATATATATATATATATATATATATATATATATATATATATTATATACATATATATAAACACTGATCTCTGGCTGAAGGAGACTCGAACCTACAGAGATCAGTGTTTGTGTATATTTCGCCTGCTCTTGCGAATTCCTTGCATATATATATATATATATATATTATATATATATATATATATATATATATATATATATATATATGTGTGTGTGTGTGTGTGTGTGCGCGCGCGCGCACACACACACACACCTAATTGTGGTTGCAGGGGTCGAGACTCGGCTCCTGGCCCCATCTCTTCACTGATCGCTACTAGGTCCTCTCTCTCTCTGCTTCCTGAGCTTTGTCATACCTCGTTTTAAATCTACGTATGGTTCCTGCCTCCACTGTGTGTGTGTAATGGAGAGAAATAACTTGTAACATAAGGGAAACAAGATCAAGGGACATCGATGGAAGATAAAAACATAAGTTTCATAGATATTATAAAGTGCTTCATTCTTAAAGTGGTGAAAATGGAATGAACTGGTTTATAAGTAAACTTTACTACCAAGTTTTAAGACAAACTATAAATTTGGAACGGAAACTTTAAATGGCGTTTCGGTCCATCTTTGACTATTATCAAGTCAAGATGGAGTGAAACGTCGTTTAAACTTTCCTTTCTAAACTGTGGGTTTACTGTGAATTGTTCTAGCCACGGTATTGACTTTCTTCCTTCACTGTTTCAACGATTATTATGGCAGGTGACAAGAGGGTGTAATCAAGCTCTAGTGGACGCTAGGTCAAGACACTGGGCCAGGAGCTATGCCTCGAACCCCCAGCACCCACACATTACTGCCGAAACGATTCCCCACGACAGCCTACGTAACCAGATTTAACAACCTGTCGGTATTTTATACCATTTTAAATGTTCGACAGGCTACGTAACCAGATTTGTGCGTCTCATATAAACAACAAAAAGGCACAATACTGTGACTGCAACAATACACAAATAACCCGCGCAGAGGAGATCGAAACTGATGACGATTTTTCGGTCTGACTTGGACCATTTACAAGTCACATCGAGTGACTTGTAAATGGTCCAAGTCAGACTGAAACGTCATAAGCTTCTTACTATGTGCGTTTTTTTGTGTGTCTTGTCAAATATTGTATATAAATAGTTTAGAAAACCGACAAGTTGATAAATGAGACACTAGTGTAACATTTGGGAATCTTTATTCTGGAAACGTTTCGCCAGTCCATCAATCTTGACGAAAGTCAGGACTGATGGACTGAACACATTAACTCCAGGCTGAGGGACTGATTACCTCAAACTCCTGCTCATCCTCCACCTTTCTCTGCTAAATGAGACACTTTTACATCATTTGGGTAGCTTTCTGGAAACGCTTCGCCACACAGTGGCTTCTTCAATCCAATGCAGAAAAAAGTGGGATCTTGATGCAGGGATTTCTTCAAAACTTGTCCGAGCCAAAGACACGACCTGCTTCCACTAGTGGCTTTATCCACTGGTGACGGCGCCTACCACTGCTCCACCTCATCTGTCATCAGTATATCGAATATGCTGCACTTCTGTCAAGGGCTCTGGTGGCCTGGTGGTTAACGCTCTCGCTTCACACGGCGAGGGCCTGGGTTCGATTCCCAGCCAGAGTAGAAACATTGGGCGTGTTTCTTTCCACTTGTTGTCTATGTTCCCCATCAGTAAAATGGGTACCTGGGTGTTAGTCGACTGGTGTGGGTCGCATCCTGGGACACTAACCTAATCTGCCCGACATGCGGAGCATAACAACGGGCTTTCTATATAGTAGTATGTCATTGTTGTCAGCTAGGCTTGTATAACATGTACTTGTAGTAAATAAAGATATTATTATTAAGACTGATAGGCTGAACACATCGACTCAAGGCTGAGGGACTGATTACCTCAGACTCCTCCTATGACAAAAATTAGACACATGTGCAACATCTGGGTATATTTATTGTAGACGTTTCGCTATCCAGGGACTTTATCAATACAAATTCAAGGATATAATTGGAAGACAGCAGAACTCCTATGGAAATATAAACACATATGCATTATAATGTAATCCTTTATTGACAACGTTTCGCCCACGCAGTGGGCTTTGTCAAGTCACAAACAGATCTACCTGGGTGAAACATACGTGAGCATTTATAGGATGAAAATGCTGGGTCAGGTGGAGAAAGCTACATGTGACAATCTTCTGAGTAGAGAGACAAAGTTTAAAAACTTGGGTAGCTTTTAAAAGAGATTGGTATTTTATGCCATTTATTTCCAGAACTCCTATTCCACCTTTTTCTGCATTTCCAGAATAAAGATTCCCAAATGTTACACTAGCCTCTCTTCAATCATATTGTCAAATATTAACCCTCTAACCTTCAACACCGAGGCAAATATAAATATTTGAACTATGTATTCCTGGTAAGTCACACACTCAGTGTCAATTATGTAAGTTTACGATGACCGCCAGCTCTTAAATCAAGGATAAATAGGTGAAATTACTGTAGGTGGCAAGTGGCACCTACTGCGCACGCACCAATTACAACTCCTACTTCCGCCCACCTGACCATCACAAGTGTGCTCCCAAAACTTCAATAATTATACTGCATTCACGAGGAAGAGCTAAACCCACAAGGAGTCAAACATCGCCCGAGAAACGGGTGTCAGTTCAAGGGCTTCAATACGTGCATATATAAGGACATAAAAAGGAGCACTGCAGAGGGCCTACTGGCTCATGTTGGGTAAAAAGTAATGTGACATTTTATAGTGGCAACATTTCGCTCAAGCCGTTACCTAATGACTTAACAAAGCTCCTGGAGAGAGAAACGTTGCCACAATACAATGTCACATTAGTCGAACAAGTGTCCTTTCACCTAACATATTGTCGATAATTCTACCATTATTATCAATACAGGCTCATGCTAGGCAGGTCCAAATCACACCCGCTCAAGAAGGAGCACTATGACAGGCTTACTGGCCCATGTACATGAATGGTTCAGAGAACCGACAACTTGATAAATTAGACACGTGTGCAACACTTGGGTATCTTTACTGGCCCATGCTAGTCAGGTCTAACTCACACCCATTCATGTGTCTGTCTAACATATTTTTAAAAGTACACAACGTGGGCAGTGATCAGATCAGAGGGGTACATAATAACTCCAGGGACTAGCCAATCAGGTAAGTAGAGGACAGTTCCACTTACTTGGAACACGAGCCCTTCACCGGACATCCATGGTTAAAACGTAAAAATGAGATGGAATAAGTGTTCTGTTGTTGTTTTAAAAGCGAAAAATAATACAGAAAGCCAACACCAACAACCCAGTAAAAGTATTTACTTTTAAGTTTACAGCCTCTCGACCTCACATGGAATATTAAAGCTGCAGTTAACTTGTATACTAACATTAAGTATACCTTAATATCTAAAATAAAGATTTAAAGCAAACTCTTACTGAATAAACAGATGCACATCTCTCCGTGTGTATGCACATGCATACATATATATATTTCTTTATATATAATATACACATACATATATCAATATCTTTCCTTGTATATACATAGATATACCTATGTCTATGTATTGTACGCACAGATTATATATATATATATATATATATATCTATATATATATATATCTATATATATATATATATATTTGTACAGAGGAATACATGTCTCGTTTATGTCGTAGTCAAATGCTTAAAACGTATGGTGTGTGTGTGTGTGTGTGTGTGTGTGTACTTCCTCATGCACTGGTAATTAACATATAATACTGGTAATTACCTCCAAACTCAGGCTAGCAGGTTTATCCTTTCTACTTAAAAAAAAAACGATTCTTAATAAATGAAATATATATATATATATATATATATATATATATATATATATATATATATATATATATATATATATGTCGTGCCGAATAGGCAGAACTTGCAATCTTGGCTTAAATAGCAACGTTCATCTTGCCATATAGGACAAATGAAAATTTGTGTATGCAATAATTTCGCCAAAGTCATTCTGAACCTAACGATAAAAATATATCTCACTGTGTTTGTTTAATATTAAATTACTGTAAACAAATCTAAAATATATTTAGTTAGGTTAGGCTAAAATAAATAGTTCTTCTTATAATAAGGTTAGGTAAGTTTTCTAAGATTCTTTTCGTGCAAAATTAAAATTTTTTGCATTATCATTAATGAAAAAAATATATCTTTAAACGTATAAGAGAAAATTTTAGAAAGGACTTAAAATTAAGTGAGTTCTTGCTAATTGACCAGTTTTACATATTCGGCACGACATTATATATATATATATATATATATATATATATATATATATATATATATATATATATATATATATATATATATATATATATATATATATGTAAGACAAGCCACAGGGGGTGGAAATCTTTAGCTCAAGTACTTTCGTACTTTTCAATGCGTCATCAAAGCTATGCAATGTTGCAAGGGTGCAACTGAAGAATGAGGGGAAGTTTTTTTTCTCAGAATAGCGCAGAGTGGGCCTTCCGCCTCTTAGAGAGAGTTAGGAGGAGGCAGCGAAACGAGGAGGCGAAAGGCCCACTCTGCGCTATTCCGAGATAAAAAAATAACTTTCCCTCACTCCTTCAGTTGCAACATTGTAACACTGCATAGCTCCTGATGACACACTGTGAAGTTCGAAAGTACCCCTCTGTGGCTTGTCTTGCATAGTTAAGATCGCCTATCTGCGAATGCTTGCAATAATATATATATATATATATATATATATATATATATATATATATATATATATATATATATATATATATATATATTAGAATCTGACGTGATATTTATTTTTTCTAATTAGTTGGGGATCGGTAAGCTAGTGGAAGGTCTGGGTCACAGGACCAAATGCTGCAGTTTGTGGGTCATCATATGACCAACACCCTCGTCAGTAAACATATTGTTTTCTGACGAACAGAATAGCACCATCACCTAGGAGTTAGGCGGCTGTTGTGGATAACAACCTAGGGAAGTGGATCTATGGACACCAATGGAAATGCTTATGCAGCATATGGGAATCTTTATTCAGGAAACGTTTCGCCACACAGTGGCTTCATCAGTCCAATACAAAGAGGAAGGCGTAAGGAGAGGAGGAGTATGAGGTAATCAGTCCCTCAGCCTGGAGTCGATGTGTTCAGTCCATCAAAAACTTGTCGGTTTTTCAAATCATTCATCACCAATGGAAATATACCACGTTGCTTGGCTTAAATGGGTTATCAACTCTTCGGGATTAGAAAACCGAATGAAGATTTCTTCTTTTTCTAACTCCTAACTTTATGACATCTCAAATTAGTTTTCTGGCCCCTAGAGGAGGGGGGGGGGAAGAGGGGAAGGAGGAGGGGAAATTTAATACTAGGGACTGAACTAGCGGAGGCTGGGAGGGAAGATGAGTGCTGAAACTCCAAAATCGACCCGTGAGTGCAAGGTGTTCACAAAAAAAAACGGCGGAACTTGATTAAGTAATTTACAACATCGCTTGCAGAGGCCAACTGGCAACACTTTAGTTAAGATTAAAAATACACACACACACACGCACACATTATATATTTATATGTCGTGCCGAATAGGTAAAATTAGTCATTAGCAAGAACTCATTTAAAATTAAGTCCTTTCTAAAATTTTATATTTTTACATTTATATTAATGTAAAAATTAATAATTTTGTACCAAAAGAACCTTAAAAAGCTTACCTAACCTTATTATAAGAAGCGCAATTTAATTTAGCTTAATCCAACTAAATATATTTTAGATAAGTTTACAATAATTTAATAATAAACAAACACAATGAAATATATGCCCAAATGAGATAAATCTGTGGACTAAAATCACAAGGGTATTAAAAGAGGATAACATCAAAGCTGCTTTCATAGACAACCTGGAAGCTTTCTACAACAGATGGGAACATAAAAAGTCTGGCTGAATGGTACTGCCCTTGATACTGGCCATGTAGTCAGAAACTGTAAGGCTGGAGGTGATGTACTGGTAGTCAGTAAATGTGGGGCTGATAGTGCTGTCCTGGGAGACAGTAATGGTGAAGCTGGAGGTGCTGTCCTGGGAGACAGTAATGGTGAAGCTGGAGGTGCTGTCCTGGGAGACAGTAATGGTGAAGCTGGAGGTGCTGTCCTGGGAGACAGTAATGGTGAAGCTGGAGGTGCTGTCCTGGGAGACAGTAATGGTGAAGCTGGAGGTGCTGTCCTGGGAGACAGTAATGGTGAAGCTGGAGGTGCTGTCCTGGGAGACAGTAATGGTGAAGCTGGAGGTGCTGTCCTGGGAGACAGTAATGGTGAAGCTGGAGGTGCTGTCCTGGGAGACAGTAATGGTGAAGCTGGAGGTGCTGTCCTGGGAGACAGTAATGGTGAAGCTGGAGGTGCTGTCCTGGGAGACAGTAATGGTGAAGCTGGAGGTGCTGTCCTGGGAGACAGTAATGGTGAAGCTGGAGGTGCTGTCCTGGGAGACAGAATAACAAAGCGGCTAAAAGAGGTCAATATATCTGAAATGCGTAGGGAGACACTGGTCAGAGAAATAGCAAGCATCGAACTTTAGCTAAAGGAATCTTATTGGAGTCAGGAATCGCGGTAAGAACTAAAAGCCATAAATGAAATCGAAAGAAACCCAAAGTATTTCTTCTCCTATGCCAAATCAAAGTCGAGAACAACGTCCAGTATTGGGCCCCTACTTAAACAAGATGGGTCCTACACAGATGACAGCAAGGAAATGAGTGAGCTACTCAAGTCCCAATATGACTCAGTTTTTAGCAAGCGGCTAACCAGACTGAGAGTCGAAGATCAAAATGAATTTTTTATGAGAGAGCCACAGAATTTGGTTAACACAAGCCTATCCGATATTATCCTGACGCCAAATGACTTCGAACAGGCGATAAATGACATGCCCATGCACTCTGCCCCAGGGCCAGACTCATGAAACTCCGTGTTCATCAAGAACTGCAAGAAGCCCCTATCACGAGCCTTTTCCATCCTATGGAGAGGGAGCATGGACACGTGGGTCGTCCCACAGTTACTAAAAACAACAGACACAGCCCCACTCCACAAAGGGGGCAGTAAACCAACAGCAAAGAACTACAGACCGATAGCACTAACATCCCATATCATAAAAATCTTTGAAAGGGTCCTAAGAAGCAAGATCACCACCCATCTAGAAACCCATCAGTTACACAACCCAGGGCAACATGGGTTTAGAACAGGTCGCTCCTGTCTGTCTCAACTATTGGATCACTACGACAAGGTCCTAGATGCACTAGAAGACAAAAAGAATGCAGTTGTAATATATACAAAACAAATTCTGGCCACAAAATAGAGCGAAACACCAACTTCAAAGACCTGGGAGTGATCATGTCGGAGGATCTCACCTTCAAGGACCATAACATTGTATCAATCGCATCTGCTAGAAAAATGACAGGGGATAATGAGAACCTTCAAAACTAGGGAGGCCAAGCCCATGATGACACTCTTCAGGTCACTTGTTCTATCTAGGCTGGAATATTGCTGCACACTAACAGCACCTTTCAAGGCAGGTGAAATTGCTGACCTAGAAAATGTACAGAGAACTTTCACGGCGCGCATAACGGAGATAAAACACCTCAATTACTGGGAGCGCTTGAGGTTCCTAAACCTGTATTCCCTGGAACGCAGGCGGGAGAGATACATCATTATATACACCTGGAAAATCTTAGAGGGACTAGTACCGAACTTGCACACGAAAATCACTCACTACGAAAGCAAAAGACTTGGCAGACGATGCAACATCCCCCCAATGAAAAGCAGGGGTGTCACTAGCACGTTAAGAGACCATACAATAAGTGTCAGGGGCCCGAGACTGCCTCCCAGCATACATAAGGGGGATTACCAACGGACCCCTGGCAGTCTTCAAGCTGGCACTGGACAAGCACCTAAAGTCGGTTCCTGACCAGCCGGGCTGTGGCTCGTACGTTAGTTTGCGTGCAGCCAGCAGTAACAGCCTGGTTGATCAGGCTCTGATCCACCAGGAGGCCTGATCACAGACCGGGCCGCGGGGGCGTTGACCCCCGGAACTCTCTCCAGGTAAACTATATATATATATATATATATATATATTAATATATATATATATATATATAATATATATATATATATTATATATATTATATATATATATATATATTATATATATATATATATTATATATATTTATATTATATATATATATATATATATATATATATATATATATATATATATATATATATATATATATAGTTCCTTGATAATGTGAGTAGTCACGAAAGCGCTTGGAATTTCTCTATTCTTTCAGAGTGGTTGTTTTGCATTTTCTGAAATCACCTGTTTACTGTGATCTTATTGCATATATATATATATATATATATATATATATATATATATATATATATATATATATATATATATATATATATATATATATATATATATATATTATGCAATAAGATCACAGTAAACAGGTGATTTCAGAATATGCAAAAAAAAAAAAAAAAAACACTGTGAAAGAACATAGAAATTCCAAGCGCGTTCGTGACTAGTCACGAAAGCCTTTGGAATTTCTATATTCTTTCACAGTGGTTGTTTTGCATTATATATATATATATATATATATATATATATATATATATATATATATATATATATATATATATATATTCATCGACACCATGCCCAGCCCTTCTAGGGTAGGGTAGGTGCCTGAGCCAGAGCTTGCAGCTCGCAAGCCTGTCATTCCCATTAGGCCCCTTGGGGCGGGGATGGCCGACCAGAGAGGCCTAGCTTGTGGCCTGGCCTGGGGACAGTTGGTCCCAAAGATGAGGAGGTACTTGTGCCTCCTCCCATGGGAGACTTAGGTCTCAGACACTCCCTAAAGAGGGAGCCAAGGCCGCGCCACCACTTGGAAAAGGCCCGGGCCGGGAGAATACCGGCGAATCTTTAATAATAATAATAATAATAATAATAATAATAATAATAATAATAATAAAATATATATATATATATATATATATATATATATATATATATATATATATATATATATATGTGTGTGTGTGTGTGTGTGTGTGTGTGTGTGTGTGTGGTTCAATATACAGGTGGTGGCTCATTGCACGCCAAAGACGTGCAGTGAACCACCACCTGTATATTGAACCACCTGTAAGTAACTCTCATATAAGGCCTTAACACGTCTGGCAACACGGCGATTGATCAACGCCAGGAAACACTCAAATCGGAACGGGAATGAACGACGCTGTAAGCCAGTGGTTCTAAAAACTTTTCAGGCTGCCGCCCCCCTTGGCTCCCAGGCCTCTACCATAGCCCCCCCCCCTCTCATACACACACATACGAACACACCTCTCTCTTAGTATTAGGTTTACTGCAAATTCAGAAAAATAACACACTATAAACAAATGCATTTATATCACAAATAAAAATTAACAGTAACTCAATTTATTTAACAATATGAAAGGGCAAATTTACATCTCATCTATAACTACAATGTCTTCACTACTTTAATAAGATGGATGTTCTTGATGCAGGAACATCAGCTTCTCAACATCAGTCTTGAAGGTACTAATAAGTCTTAGATTCCCGCGTTCAGTCTCTTTCTTTGCTGGGAAAGAAGCTAGGACTTCGAACCATAAATTAAATACAACTATGCTTTTGTGTATAACTCTGTTATTTAAATGTTTGTGACTTTGATTCTGTAATACAGATTTCGTAAAACAAACGCTCCCTTTGTTCTGATGCCTCCCTGCCGCCCTCCTACTGCCCCCTTTTTCCTCAACGCCTCCCTGAATCTTTCTACCACCCCCAAGGGGCGGTACCTCCCACTTTGCGAATCATTGGTGTACGCCAACAGGCTGAGAAGTGAACGATATTTGCGTGCCCGGGTCAGTACCGGACTTTCTCAAGTATTCTCTCATTCTCTCTCTCTCTGTGTGTGTGTGTGTGTGTGTGTGTGTGTGTGTGTGTGTGTGTGTGTGTGTGTGTGTGTGTACTCACCTATTTATGGTTCCAGGGGTCGATTCCCAGTTCCTGTGTGTGTGTACTCACCTATTTGTGATTGCAGAGGCCGAGTCGTAGCTTGTGTGTGGGGGGGGGGGGTATAGGTTGGAGTGGTAGGATTGACGTAGGTCGGAGGCAGGGTTGACGTGAGTTGGAGTAGTAGGCTTGACGAGGGTTGGAGAGGTAGGCCTGACGTGCGTTGGAGAGGCAGGCTTGTCGTGGGTTGGAGAGGTAGGCTTGACTTAGGCGGGAGAGGCAGGCTTGACGTGGGTTGGAGAGGCAGGCTTGACGTGGGTGAAAGGGGCAGGCTTGACGTGGGTTGGAGAGGCAGGCTTGACGTGGGTTGGAGAGGCAGGCTTGACGTGGGTTGGAGAGGCAGGCTTGACGTGGGTTGGAGAGGTAGGCTTGACGTGGGTTGGAGAGGCAAGCTTGACGTGGGATGGAGAGGCAGGCTTGACGTAGGTGGGAGAGGCAGGCTTGACGTGGGTGGGAGAGGCAGGCTTGACGTGGGTTGGAGAGGCAGGCTTGACGTGGGTTGGAGAGGCAGGCTTGACGTGGGTGGGAGAGGCAGGCTTGACGTGGGTTGGAGAGGCAGGCTTGACGTGGGTGGGAGAGGCAGGCTTGACGTGGGTGGAAGAGGCAGGCTTGACGTGGGTGGGAGAGGCAGGCCTGACGTGGGTGGGAGATGCAGGCTTGACGTGGGTTGGAGAGGCAGGCTTGACGTGGGTGGGAGAGGCAGGCTTGACGTGGGCTCAGCTGCGTTATATTATTCATAGCCCTGTCTGGTGGGGCACCGCCTACCCAACGTATACCCAGTCAGCTGGTCTGCCAGCAGCCAGCTGGCCCGCCCACGTGTACCCAGTATCCAGCTGGCTCGCCCACTTGTACCCAGCAGCCAGCTGGCACTCCCACTTCTTCCCAGCAGCCAGCTGGCTCGCCCACGTGTACCCAGCAGCCAGCTGGCTCGCCCACTTGTACCCAGAAGCCAGCTGGCTCGCCCACGTGTACCCAGCAGCCAGCTGGCTCGCCCACTTGTACCCAGAAGCCAGCTGGCTCGCCCACGTGTACCCAGCAGCCAGCTGGCTCGCCCACACATGCACACTCATAGTAAGTAGTCTTAATTACAATACATCAGGCTTCACAAAGCAATAAAAAGAGATTAGCTGCATCGCATTTTTTTAACATAGCCACGGGAAGTTCTGTAATTAAATGTATATGAGGAGGTTGTGATGGCTGTGAGGGTGAACAGGGAAGGAGGTTCTGAAGAAGGCAGGGAGGGATGGAAGGAGGGTCTGAGGAAGGCAGGGAGGGATAGGAGGGTCTGATGAAGGCAGGGAGGGATGGAAGAAGGGTCTGAGGAAGGCAGGGAGGGATGGAAGGAGGGTTGAGGAAGGCAGGGAGGGATGGAAGGAGGGTCTGAGGAAGGCAGGGAGGGATGGAAGGAGGGTTGAGGAAGGCAGGGAGGGATGGAAGGAGGGTTGAGGAAGGCAGGGAGGGATGGAAGGAGGGTTGAGGAAGGCAAGGAGGGATGGAAGGAGGGTTGAGGAAGGCAGGGAGGGATGGAAGGAGGGTTGAGGAAGGCAGTGTGGGATGGAAGGAGGGTTGAGGAAGGCATGGAGGGATGGAAGGAGGGTTGAGGAAGGCAGGGAGGGATGGAAGGAGGGTTGAGGAAGGCAAGGAGGGATGGAAGGAGGGTTGAGGAAGGCAGGGAGGGATGGAAGGAGGGTTGAGGAAGGCAGGGAGGGATGGAAGGAGGGTTGAGGAAGGCAGGGAGGGATGGAAGGAGGGTTGTGGTTGGGAGGGAGGGATGGAAGGAGGGTTGAGGAAGGCAGGGAGGGATGGAAGGAGGGTTGAGGAAGGCAGGGAGGGATGGAAGGAGGGTTGAGGAAGGCAGGGAGGGATGGAAGGAGGGTTGAGGAAGGCAGGGAGGGATGGAAGGAGGGTTGAGGAAGGCAGGGAGGGATGGAAGGAGGGTTGAGGAAGGCAGGGAGGGATGGAAGGAGGGTTGAGGAAGGCAGGGAGGGATGGAAGGAGGGTTGAGGAAGGCAAGGAGGGATGGAAGGAGGGTTGAGGAAGGCAGGGAGGGATGGAAGGAGGGTTGAGGAAGGCAGGGAGGGATGGAAGGAGGGTTGAGGAAGGCAGGGAGGGATGGAAGGAGGGTTGAGGAAGGCAGGGAGGGATGGAAGGAGGGTTGAGGAAGGCAGGGAGGGATGGAAGGAGGGTTGAGGAAGGCAGGGAGGGATGGAAGGAGGGTTGAGGAAGGCAGGGAGGGATGGAAGGAGGGTTGAGGAAGGCAGGGAGGGATGGAAGGAGGGTCTGAGGAAGGCAGGGAGGGATGGAAGGAGGGTTTGAGGAAGGCAAGGAGGGTTAGAAGGAGGGTCTGAGGAAGGCAAGGAGGGTTAGAAGGAGGGTCTGAGGAAGACAGAGAGGAATGGAAGGAGGGTCTGAGGAAGGCAGGGAGGGATGGAAGGAGGGTCTGAAGAAGACGAGAGGAATGGAAGGAGGGTCTGAGGAAGGCAGGGAGGGATGGAAGGAGGGTCTGAAGAAGGCGAGAGGAATGGAAGGAGGGGTCTGAGGAAGGCAGGGAGGGATAGAAGGAGGGTCTGAGGAAGACGAGAGGAATGGAAGGAGGGTCTGAGGAAGGCAGGGAGGGATGGAAGGAGGGTCTGAGGAAGGCAGGGAGGGATAGGAGGGTCTGATGAAGGCAGGGAGGGATGGAAGAAGGGTCTGAGGAAGGCAGGGAGGGATGGAAGGAGGGTCTGAGAGGACAGAAAGGAGGACTGAGAAAAAAAGGTGGAAATGAAGAAATTAGGAAAGAGAGGAAGAGATAAAAAGAGTGACTCAGAAAGACAGATGAGGGTATAATAATAATAATAATAATAATAATAATAATAATAATAATAATAATAATAATAATATGAACAAGGAGGCTTTAGGAAGGATAGGGGTGTGTAGACCAAGTGTTTACAGTGAAACACATAGGTGAACAGTATATAGATAAGGGTAAAGAGGATTTTGTGGCATTTATGGATTTGGAAAAGGCGTATGACAGGGTGGATGGGGAGGCAATGTGGCAGATGTTGCAAATGTATGGAATATGAGGTAGGTTACTGAAAGCAGTGAAGATGTTTTTACAAGGATAGTGACGCTCAGGTTAGAGTATGTAGGAGAGAGGGAGATTATTTCCCAGTAAAAGTAGGCCTTAGACATGGATGTGTGAGGTCACCATGGTTGTTCAATATATTTTTAGATGGGGTGGTAGAAGTGAATGTTCGAGTATTGGCAAGAGGTGTGGGGTTAAAATATAAAGAATCTAACACAAAGTGGGAGCTGTCACAGTTGCTATTTGCTGATGACATTGGACTTTTGGGAGATTCTGAAGAGAAGTTGCAGAGGTTGGTGGATAAATTTGGTAGGGTATGTAAAAGAAGAAAATTAAAAGTGAATACAGGATAGAGTAAGATGATGAGGATAAAAAGATTAGGTGATGAAATATTGGATATCAGATTGGAAGGAGAGAGTATGGAGGAGGTGAATGTATTCAGATATTTGGGAGTGGACGTATCAGCAGATGGGTCTATGAAAGATGAGGTGAATCATAGAACTGATGAGGGGAAAAGGGTGAGTGGTGCACTGAGGAGTCTGTGGAAACAAAGACTTTGTCCGTGGAAGCAAAGAGGTTAATGTATGAGAGTATAATTATACCAACACTCTTATATGGGTGTGAAGCATGGGTGGTCAATGTTGCAACAAGGAAAAGGCTGCAGGCAGTGGAGATGTCATGTATGAGGGCAATGTGTGGTGTGACTATACTGTAGAGAATTCCTAGTTTAGAAATTAGGAGGAAGTGCGGGATTACCATAGGGCTGAGGAAGGGTTGCTGAGGTGGTTCGGACAAGTAGAGAGGATGGAACGAAATAGAATGACTTCGAGAGTGTATAAATCTGGAGTGGAAGGAAGGCGGGGTAGGGGTCGGCCTAGGAAAGGCTAGAGAGAGGGTGTAAAGGAGGTTTTGTTTGAGAGGGGCTTGGACTTCCAGCAGACATACGTGAGCATGTTAGACAGGAGCGAATGGAGGCAAATGTTTTTAGGACTTTACGTGCTGTTGGAGTGTGAGCAAAGTAACATTTATGAAGGGATTCAGGGAAACCGGCAGGCTGGATCCGAGTCTTGGAGATGGGAAGTACAGTGTCTGCACTCTGAAGGAGGAGTGTTAATGTTGCAGTTTCATAAATGTAGTGTAAGCGTGCCTCTGGCAAAACAGTGATGGAGTGAATGATGGTGAAAGTTTTTATTTTTCGGGCCACCCTGCCTTCGTGGGAGACGGCTGTGTTAATAATAAAATAATAAGAAATAATAATCTTTATTTCTACAAGCACATCATACAACTTATACAGACCAAGCTGCCATTAGTGACATACTATATATTATTAAAATCAAAAGAAGCGCTAAACCGCAAGGGTTATACAGCAACATACTATACAGAAAGACCCTGGCTATAAAGAGCATTTTGGGCAACTTATGTTAATTTTCTCCTCCAGAATGTGACCCACAATAGTCGGCTCACACCCAGGTACCTGCTTGCTACTAGGTGAAGGACAGCAGGTGTAAGGAAACACGCCCAATGTTTCCACCCGTACCGGGGATCGAACCACGGACACTCAATGCATGGACTGGATAAACTGAGAAAGATGAGGGGAGGGAAGAACTGAAGGAGGAACTGAAAGAAAGGAGCGTGGGAAATAGAGGAGGTTTGCATATACGGCAAGAGCGAATAGGAAAGGAAGAAAGCAGATCACTGGTGATGATCAGGTGAAAAGATCAGGTCATCTAACAGCCGCGTCAGGTGCCAGCAGGGAACCAGCCTGGAGTACCATCATACATGCAAGGATACTTGACATTGTAGTTGGTAGTAGCAACAATTGACGCTACAATACAGTGGCGCTTGTTAAATCTACAGAGAACGCAAAATACCGAGAGGTACCGGTGTATCGAAGCGCCCCTTAATTGCTACTACCAACACCAGAAAATGAAGATCAGGTACGTGCAGCATCGTAAGTACTGTATGGACACACGAGATTACACCCTGGTTCCCTGCTGCCACGTGACGCGGCTGTTACGTCACATGACACCACTTGATCTTCACTAGTTATCTGCTGTGATCTGTCTCCAGTATATATACTGTGCCGCTGTCTCATTCTCTTGTATCATTTGGAGTGACCAAGGTCCAACGACCGAAATGCACCTAATAAAGATGACCTAAGTGTATACAATCATGTTTTTATCTATATCTAATATATATATATATATATATATATATATATATATATATATATATATATATATATATATATATATATATATATATATGCAAAACAACCACTCTGAAAGAATAGAGAAATTCCAAGCGCTTTCGTGACTACTCACATTATAGTTCCTTGATAATGAATAGTCACGAAAGCGCTTGGAATTTCTCTATTTCTATTCTTTCAGAGTGGTTGTTTTGCATATTCTGAAATCACCTGTTTACTGTGATCTTATTGCATATATATATATATATATATATATATATATATATATATATATATATATATATATATATATATATATATATATATATATATATATATATGTCGTGCCGAATATGTAAAACTGGTCAATTAGCAAGAACTCATTTAAAATTAAGTCCTTTCTAAAATATACTCTTATATGTTTAAAGATATTTTTTTTTCATTAATGTTGATGCAAAAATTTATAATTTTGCACCAAAAGGAACTTAGAAAACTTACCTAACCTTATTATAACAAGCGCAATTTATTTTAGCCTAACCCAACTAAATATATTTTAGATTTGTTTACAATAATTTAATACTAAACAAACACAGTGAAATATATTTTTTTCGTTACGTTCAGAATGATTTTGGCGAAATTATTGCATACACAAATTTTCACTTGTCCTATATGGCAAGATGAGCGTTGCTATTTAAGCCAAGATCGCAAGTTCTGCCTATTCGGCACGACATATATATGTGTGTGTGTGTGTAATAAGATTACGGTAAACAGGTGATATCATAATATGCAAAACAACCATTGTGATTATATAGGTGGGTGTTTAGGTGATTGTTGAATGTGTCCATTCACAGGAGGTTCGCCTTTGTTCCGTTTCACTACCACTGATCTGTATCCATTCATCTGTCGTCTATACCTTATAATCAAGTGCCCATTGCAACAGTTTTTTCTTCATAGCAGCAATCAATATTTCTTTACCGGCTGTGGCATGCAAAGAGTACGTAACCTTTATTCGGCGCATGTGCACACCCTCACTGACAGGATATCTCCCCCAACCAGCGAACCAGGGGCTAAGGGTTGACGATGGGGCCCCGTCGTTCAATCAGTACCCAGGTTCCAGCCAATGAGAAGATGGTTTTTGGCAATCGCAGAGGTGATGTGGGTACCACTCGCCTGTCTGCCCTTGTCATTCCCATTCTAGAGCTGAATGAAGCACGGTCTGCTCTCTAGTGGCTTCTATTCTGCCTTGCTTACCGTGGAGTGCACTAATACCTATTGCTGCACATAGTGTATATAGTGTACATACTTCTGTTCTAAATTGGTGAAGGATAATATGTCAAAAGTTTTTCTGTGTTTATTTTGCTCCCTTTACACCCAGGATAACAGGCCTTATGGACTCCTGGGTTGTAATACCGGCTTTCTGGCAGTTCTGCCAACTTCACGGAGCCAGACCTCTCTGTAGATCTTGGCTGGTTTTCTTGGGATCCTTCACATTGTTTCTTATGATAACCTTGTCATCGTGAGATGTATTGCGTTTTCTTTCACATCTTCCTCGACGCAGCGCTCCACAATCACCAGTGTATTGGGCCCTCTTAAGAATCAGACCAACAGTTGACTTTGCTAGTCTCAACTTTTCGGCAATCCGTCTTATACTCAAATCAGCATGTTTTCTAAGAGTTACAATACTTACACGCTTTCTAGATGTAACATCCATCATGGATTTCAGCAGTGATCATGAACTGAAGGGGAGAATTTGACAAAACCACATTCACTCATGGAGCAAATTTGCAGGAATAGCTTTACAGAACAACAGCTGTTGTAGAACTGACCAGGGTCGCAAGGTAACAGCATAGCTGGATGGTTGCCAGAAGTCAGTAGCAAACTCTGCTGAAAAGAACCCAAATTACATTAATTAAGCCGGAGACTAAAACATATGAGATGATCACCAAATTTACTCCTGCCCCAATTAATTTGCACACTATTGTATAATTATATATATATATATATATATATATATATATATATACATATATATATAATATTATTGTAACCACGGACGAGTGGTATTTAATCAATAACAACACTGCAACTAGCCGAGGATTCGAACCCATGTCCTTTTGGCCCGCCTCATGGTGAGCGAAAATCACACAATGCTCTAATCCACAGGTCCACCAAATCCTACAAGAATCACGCACCCAGAAGAGCTAGGTATTTTACCGTGATCCGAGGACATACGGTGGTGTGGATGTCTCAGACATAATTTCATTCTACTCCCCGTTTGGTGTACTAGCCTCCACGAGCAGTATATATATTGTAACCACAAACGGGTGGTATTTAATCAATAACAACACTACGACTAGCCGAGGACTCGGCTAGTCGTAGTGTTGTTATATATATATATATATATATATATATATATATATATATATATATATATATATATATATATATATATATATATATATAATGTGCCGAATATGTAAAACTGGTCAATTAGCAAGAACTCATTTAAAATTAAGTCCTTTCTAAAATTTTCTCTTACACGTTTAAAGATATATTTTTTTTTATTAATGTTAATGTAAAAAAATTTAATTTTGCACCAAAAGTATCTTAGAAAACTTTCCTAACCTTATTATAACCCAACTAAATATATTTTAGATTTGTTAACAATAATTTGATACTAAATAAACACAGTGAAATATATTTTTTTTCGTTAGGTTCAGAATGATTTTGGAGAAATTATTGCATACACACATTTTCACTTGTCCTATATGGCAAGATGAACGTTGCTATTTAAGCCAAGATCGCAAGTTCTGCCTATTCGGCACGACATATATATATATATATATATATATATATTATATATATATATATATAATTATATATATATATATATATATATATATATATATATATATATACATACATACATACATATATATAGATATACGTACATATGATGTGTGGGTGAATATTACGACTACACACAAGTGTACCATTGTCATGAATTGATGAGATTCTGTAGTTCAGTTTTATTAGCATGTCTCCGGCCGGTGTATGAACAGGTGTTATTACCTGAGAGGAAGTACCAATGTACGTCACTACAACACATGGATGGATGACTGTAAAAAAAAAAAAATTTTGAGTTGACTGATGGAGGGGGAGAGAGAGAGAGAGGTGAGTGGGATTGCGAAGTGGAAAAGGGATTTGAAGTGGGCTTCGAGTGGGGCTGTGAGAGGGATGAGTATGGTTCTGATGTAAAAACGCAAATGACTGGGTTGTAAAATGAGTGGGGTTTTGATGAGTGATGAGTTGTTGTAGTGAGAGGCATGTGTGCGGTTGAGAAATGACAAATGTAAGTGAACCGAGCTATCATATATATATTTTATTATTTTTATTTACACACTGGCCGATTCTCACCAAGGCAGGGTGGCCCGAAAAAGAAAAACTTTCACCATCATTCACTCCATCACTGTCTTGCCAGAAGGGTGCTTTACACTACAGTTTTTAAACTGCAACATTAACATCCCTCCTTCAGAGTGCAGGCACTGTACTTCCCATCTCCAGGACTCAAGTCCGGCCTGCCGGTTTCCCTGAACCCCTTCATAAATGTTACTTTGCTCACACTCCAACAGCACGTCAAGTATTAAAAACCATTTGTCTCCATTCACTCCTATCAAACACGCTCACGCATGCCTGCTGGAAGTCCAAGCCCCTCGCACACAAAACCTCCTTTACCCCCTCCCTCCAACCTTTCCTAGGCCGACCCCTACCCCGCCTTCCTTCCACTACAGACTGATACACTCTTGAAGTCATTCTGTTTCGCTCCATTCTCTCTACATGTCCGAACCACCTCAAAAACCCTTCCTCAGCCCTTTGGACAACAGTTTTGGCAATCCCGCACCTCCTCCTAACTTCCAAACTACGAATTCTCTGCATTATATTCACACCACACATTGCCCTCAGACATGACATCTCCACTGTCTCCAGCCTTCTCCTCGCTGCAACATTCATCACCCATGCTTCACACCCATATAAGAGTGTTGGTAAAACCATACTCTCACACATTCCCCTCTTTGCCTCCAAGGACAAAGTTCTTTGTCTCCACAGACTCCTAAGTGCACCGCTCACCCTTTTTCCCTCATCAATTCTATGATTCACCTCATCTTTCATAGACCCATCCGCTGACACGTCCACTTCCAAATATCTGAATACATTCACCTCCTCCATACTCTCTCCCTCCAATCTGAAATCCAATCTTTCATCACCTAATCTTTTTGTTATCCTCATAACCTTACTCTTTCCTGTATTCACTTTTAATTTTCTTCTTTTGCATACCCTACCAAATTCATCCACCAACCTCTGCAACTTCTCTTCAGAATCTCCCAAGAGCACAGTGTCATCAGCAAAGAGCAACTGTGACAACTCCCACTTTATGTGCGATTCTTTATCTTTTAACTCCACGCCTCTTGCCAAGACCCTCGCATTTATTTATCTTACAACCGCATCTATAAATATATTAAACAATCACGGTGACATCACACATCCTTGTCTAAGGCCTACTTTTACTGGGAAATAATCTCCCTCTTTCCTACATACTCTAACTTGAGCCTCACTGTCCTCGTAAAAACTCTTCACTGCTTTCAGTAACCTACCTCCTACACCATACACCTGCAAAATCTGCCACATTGCCCCCTATTCACCCTGTCATATGCCTTTTCCAAATCCATAAATGCCACAAAAACCTCTTTAGCCTTATCTAAATACTGTTCACTTATATGTTTCACTGTAAACGCCTGGTCCACACACCCCCTACCTTTCCTAAAGCCTCCTTGTTCATCTGCTATCCTATTCTCCGTCTTACTCTTAATTCTTTCAATAATAACCGTACCATACACTTTACCAGGTATACTCAACAGACTTATCCCCCTATATTTTTTGCATTCTCTTTTGTCCCCTTTGCCTTTATACAAAGGAACTATATATATATATATGTCGTGCTGAATAGGTAAAACTTGCGATTTTGGCTTAAATGTATAAATAAGACAAGCGAAAATTTGTGTGTGCAATAATTTCTCAAGAAATCATTCTGAACCCAACGAAAAAAATGTATTTCATTGTGTTATTAAATTATCTAAAACATATTAGTTGGATTAAGCTTAATTAATTTGCGTTTGTTATAATAAGGTTAAGTAAGTTTACTAAGGTTCTTTTGGTTGTAAATTAATTTTTACATTAACATAAATGAAAAAAATATATCTTTAAATGTACAGTGCTCGTCACGTTATGTTTGGTTAGCGTCCCAGCATAATGCCGTGACGACAAAGGCCTACCATACAGGGGGTCTTTATTCATTAGTGCATTATGCCGGGTAGCAGCCATTGGGATGACGTCACGGCCTGCCGCCACACTACACAGTGACTCCTAAGTGCTCACATGGCTTCCGTGGTAAGAGGAAGTGTTGCACTTTAGTCTCTCATCCACCCCATCTTATGTACCGTGTTTCCTTTGGTTTTGGGGCTATACATGTTTGATTATGGGTAAAATGAAGTCTTTAACACCTGAAACTATAGCTCAAATAACAGGGTTTCACAAAGCTGAGCACCAGACGAATGAAATAGTGGAGAATGTTGGTGAGTGTGTGAGCATTCAGTGAGGAACTGGGTGCAGCGTTTCAAGGCTGGTGGCGGTGTCGAGTTACCGTCTGCCAAATCTCGGTATGGCCCCTCGAAGAAGACATCTGTTCGTACCTTAACTGTGTTAAAGAAGCAGATAACTGCTGGAGAATTGAAAGAAAAGAACCCACATCTTCTCTCAGAGGTGTCTGTAAGAAATTAACAGACGTGTGTCAGAACTGGGCTACAGTAGTCACCGCCAGGTTAAGACACCGATCCTCTCCAAGCCACAGAAGAAACGTAGGCTGGATTATGCAAAGAAATATCTTCACTGGAATCTTCAATAGTGGTTTGAAGTACTTTGGAGTGATGAAGCAACCTTTACCGTCACCTGTAACTGTGGGGGACGTGTACAGGCCCAGAGGTAGTGACCCGCTAGACCTACGCTACACCTGTGGGACCACCAAACACCCACACTCGCTCATGGTTTGGGGGTGTTTCAGTGCTCAGAGTGTTGAACTCATTGTGCTTCCTCAAAACCAGTATATGAACCAGTATAATTGCATGGAGTTATTGTGTGACAAGTTACCCGAGGCGTTTGACAAGTGTGGGGGCTACCGTTTTTACGCAGGACGTTGCACCGTGTCATACCGCCAAATCTGTAGTTCAGTGGCTTCAGGACTGTGAAGTGAGATTCTGTAATGACTGGCCAGGCAATTCCCCAGACCTAAACCCTATTGAGAACCTCTGGTCAATATTGAAACGAAGTTTACTTGGCAAGGATATTAGTTCCATCCCGCGGCTGGAGGCTGCTTTACATGAGGCATGGAATAATATACCTCCCCAAACCCTCAAAAATTTGTGTGAGAGTCTTCCTACACGGCTGAGGGACGTGATTAAGCGTAAAGGAAGCAGCATCACGTGTTAAAACTTCAGTATGTGTGCAAATATATATATTATAATCTTTCATGGTATGTGTTTGTGTTTTGGTACGTGGGGGGGGGGGCGGCATAATGCCGTGTCGAGCACTGTACAAGATATTTTTTAGAAAGGACTTAATTTTAAACGAGTTCTTGCTGACCAATTTTACCTATTTGACACCACACACACACATACACACATAATTATTATTATTATAATCAAGGGGGAAGAGCTAAACCCGGAGGATTATACAGCACCTGGGGGGGGGATGTGGAAGGCATTCAGGCTTAATTCGGGGAACTGGAGCACAGATCCAATTCCCTAAATCAAGAGCCCCTCACTAACATCAAGGAACCTTCCGTGAGGGGCATACACACATAAGTGGTAGCTCTAAGCCTTTCGTGTTGCAATCAACACATCATCTGGAGCTTGCAATGATGCAGAGAAGAGGAGGATGTCCAAGCAAATACGGTCACAGGGAACTCACTCCAGTAAGGACGTTCGCTGTGACCGTATTTGCTTTACCTCCTCTTTTCTGCATCACTACAAGCTCCTGATATGTTGATTGCAACACGAAAGACCTAGAGCTATCATTTAACTCCTCCCGTGGTTGCTTTGCATCATCTTTTACGCTTGTTCGCGATATTTGCATATATATATATATATATATATATATATATATATATATATATATATATATATATATATATATATATATATATGCAATAAGATCACAGTAAACAGGTGATTTCAAAATATGCAAAACAACCACTCACAAGACTACTCACATTATCAAAACTATAATGTGAGTAGTCACGAAAGAATTTCTCTATTCTTTCAGATATATATATATATATATATATATATATATATATATATATATATATATATATATATATATATATATATATATATATATATATAACTGATTCTCTCGATACAGTAAGACACATACATACACATATACACTCATATATATAGACATAATTACACAAATAGGCGAATACATAAACCTATATAACAAGATGTCGATTACACGAGAGTCAGAGGTGAAAAATTCTTAGAAGATACAAACTCGTCAGAAGGGCTTCAGGAAGCACTTCTTCAGTCTTAATGTCCAGGAACGTGGAATGATCCGGACGAGGATGTGGACAGGTGCGGCAAGAGCTGATGAGGACCCTGAGTTTAATAACAAGTCATGAGTAATTGAAAGGTAGTGGCCAGGAACCGAGGCTCGACCTCCGTAACCATAACAGGGCGAGTACAGCTGGATGAGTCCTGCTAGGTGAGTACAACCTGATGTGTACAACTAAGCGAGTACATCTGATATGAACAACTAGGCGAGTACATCTGGTGTGAACAATTAGGCGAGTACATCTGGTGTGTACAACTAAGCTAGTACATCTTATGTGTACAACTAGGCGAGTACATCTGGTGTGTACAACTAGGCGAGTACATCTGGTGTGTACAACTAGGCGAGTACAGTACAGCTGGTGAGTGCCACTAGGCGAGTACATCTGGTGTGTACAACTAGGCGAGTACATCTGGTGTATACAACTAGGTGAGTACAGTACATCTGGTGCAAACAACTAGGCGAGTACATCTGGTGTGTACCACTAGGCGAGTACAGTACAGATGGTGTGAACAACTAGGAAAGTACATCTGGTGTGTACAACTAGGCGAGTACATCTGGTGTGTACAACTAGGGAAGTATATCTGGTGTGTACAACTAGGTGAGTACATATGGTGTGTACAACTAGGTGAGTACATCTGGTGTGTACAACTAGGTGAGTACATCTGGTGTGTACAACTAGGTGAGTACATCTGGTGTGTACAACTAGGTGAGTACATCTGGTGTGTACAACTAGGTGAGTACATATGGTGTGTACAACTAGGTGAGTACAGCTGGTGTGTACAACTAGGGAAGTACATCTGGTGTGTACAACTAGGTGAGTACATCTGGTGTGTACAACTAGGGAAGTACATCTGGTGTGTACAACTAGGTGAGTACATATGGTGTGTACAACTAGGTGAGTACATCTGGTGTGTACAACTAGGTGAGTACAGCTGGTGTGTACAACTAGGGAAGTACATCTGGTGTGTACAACTAGGTGAGTACATCTGGTGTGTACAACTAGGGAAGTACATCTGGTGTGTACAACTAGGTGAGTACAGCTGGTGTGTACAACTAGGGAAGTACATCTGGTGTGTACAACTAGGTGAGTACATCTGGTGTGTACATCTAGGGAAGTACATCTTGTGTGTACAACTAGGCGAGTACATCTGGTGTGTACAACTAGGGAAGTACATCTGGTGTGTACAACTAGGCGAGTACAGCTGGTGTGTACATCTAGGGAAGTACATCTGGTGTGTACATCTAGGGAAGTACATCTGGTGTGTACAACTAGGGAAGTACATCTGGTGTGCACAACTAGGCGAGTACAGTTGGTGTGTACACACACAAAAGCTTCAACTCTGACAATTGTTTTGAGACAATACAGAGAGTAAGCCGTGTGAGTGATCACTGTTAAGTAACAGAGTTCGCCATCATCTGTTAAAGGGAAAATATTAAAAGTCTTTAAGGAAAAATGTCATTCAAATACACATCAGCAGCAACAGCATCAACAGCCACAGAAACATCAGTAGCATCAGCAACAACAGAAACAGCAGTAACATCAGCAGCAGAAACAGCAGTAGCATCAGCAACAGCTGCATCACTAGCAACAGCATGAGCCAGTAAGCTCAAGGTGACGGGAAATTCAGCTTGCTTGTCAAGTTTTCGCTTTTAACTAATAACTTTATTACAGAAGAAGAGATAGCAACTAAAATTTGTGTGGGAGGGGGAGGGTAGAGAGGGGAGGGCGAACCAACTTTAAATTCCCCGTGTAAACCTCTCACCCGGGTTTATGTTCTGTTACGCCACGAACACGCTAGAAAAAAATCCCAAGAAATGTTTTGTGTTGTTTTAATAATCCCTCCGCTCAGTGATGAATGTCCCGACGATGTTTATCACCCGGAGTTAAAAGGCCTTTTCGGGAGACTTAATTTACTCTTCCCTTCCACCAAACATCAGCTAAGTCTAATATATTACTCGCGCGTAAACACACTCTGCCAAAGACAAAGACTTGTATCAAACTTTTGGAAATTATGGATCTTTAGGTCCACGAGTACAGATATTTCCAATGGCATGACTGTACTTCTTTAAAGGCTGATGGACTGATCACTGCTTCTGCTGTCTCTAATTTTAGTCATCCTTTTATTCGACTGACAAGGCCTACTGTGTAGGCTTTGTCAGTCGAATAACGATGCCAAAATATTGTACTTGTCGGTCCCACCGAGAGAGGATGGCCCCCGAAAAAGAAGAAACACTTTCCCCATCACTCATTCTACTGACTTGCCAAAGGAGCGCCGATACTACAGTTCAAAACTACAAATATTGTATACCAATATTATTATGATGCTGATGACTGTAGCACTTTGAAGCGACATAGGCTATCCTGGTAGACAGTAATTCCCAAATACTAACTCCAGCCTTACTGGAATGAAACCTTTGAAGTTTCATTCATCGCCTTAAAATTACCTCTCTACCGTCTCCAGTATAATAATCATCTCTATATTCAACTGAAGAAGCCTTCTAGGAAGGTGAAACGTTCGCCAATAAAGATACCCAAGTGTTGAATACGTGCCATATTCAACGATATTCTCGCCGTCCTACGTAAATCTAACAGCTCAGGCTGACTCATGTCATTCACTTATGTACGAAACCCATTCTGTGTGACTAAGTACGACAAGGAAACACCTAGCTTTCGTTTACATATAAAATAAGTCAACATTAAGACCAAAAAAAAAAAAAACACTTTGAAAATCAGCACTTACTGCACGGTTTAGAGATTAGTTCCCCATTGTAATCCAAGATTATTAGAATTCGTCCTAAGCTCATCCTCGAGCGTGGAATGTTCAGAAAACGCTACCATTGTTTATACTGCAAAACTCGGCTGCCATAATTGCTGCTCCCAGGCAGCAGCAAGTCATCAGGTGATAGCCTGGGCGGAGGGGCCAGACATCACGAGAACACAACCTTCAGAGAGGCAAACATTCGCTTCACGCTGAGGTGGCAATTACACAATGTATTGAATGTTCGTAGTATATATTCCCTAATCTGGAGGATACCGTGTCAACAATGTTGTTTTCTGAGTCCAGGATCCACTGTGTAATCTTAGACAGGTTGTGCTGGTAAGCTCACGTAAATCAACTTTTTTTTTTTTTTTAAGATTTACGACACCGAGGTAAAAAATGAGTTTTTTCCACCACGTTTTAAGATTTGCTGCAACCATTCCTGACACATCACGAGAACTAATAACTCACTCTGTCGCCAATAATAAGAAAAATGACATACAAAGCTGCGAGACTTGGAGCAGGCTGCGAGAGTGGTCTCTATGTCGGGGATATTAAACAGAGGATCAAGCTTAAATTACTGAATATGCGGAGTGAGAGCCACCAGTGTTGTGCTTTCCATGAGCATAATAACAATAATATTAAAAACAACAATAATAATAATCTGCAACCATTAGAGGGAAGAATGAGGGTAATAATCTTTTAAATTAGTATCAGTTGTATTCAGTTATACTTGCAACAGTTGACTCTCAGCTCCTGGACCCCGGTCTTTGACTTGGGAGTAAGTGTTAACAATGTCTAGTGAAAATGGCTTGTGTTGCATTAAACACTGATGAAATTTTAAGTCTCAAGTAGGGTACTAACACACACACACACACACACACACACACACACACACACACACACACACACACACACACACCAAACACGACCACATGATAAAACACATTAATGTGAATATTGCGATGACCCAACAAGAGATAACATCAAAGGCAAAACACCTCGCAGTCTGTATTTTTTTTTTTTTTGGTGTGTGTGTGTGTGTGTGTTTGTATTATCCTGCGTCAGCCATCAGTACCTCCGGTACGCCTGTCTGTACAGCGGCACACGACTCCGATATGAAAGAGATAACCCTGTAAGAGCCATAATCCCATGAAGTATTCCTGTGTTTTCAGCCTTAACGCGTCCCTGACATGTAAAGTCTTAAACTGACCTCCAGCCGTCAAGTGCAGCGGACACTCACCCTTTCTACACTAGGCCGGAGAGACTAATATACTATAATAAGGGTGGTAGATACCATCTTCTGGGACACAACTATTGAGTGAAGGAGGAATTTGAGTAGATTCCACTATTTCCATTTTGTTATTATGAATGCATTAGTATAGTGTGTATGTACATGTACATATATATACATATATATACATATTATATATATATATATATATACATATATATATATATATATATACTTTCACCATCATTCACTCCATCACTGTCTTGCCAGAAGGGTGCTTTAAACGTTTCGCCTACACAGTCGGCTTCTTCAGTCAAATACAGAGGCAGTAGATGTAGTAATGAAATGAAGATGATGCAATCAGTCCGTCAACCTTGGATTAATACTATTTGAGATGGCCAGTATTTTATATTCTGTTCCACTTCCATGGGGAAGTGGAACAGAATTCATCCTCCGTAAGCCATGCGTGTCGTAAGAGGCGACTAAAATACCGGGAGCAAGGGGATAGTAACCCCTTCTCCTGTATACATTACTAGAGTTAATAGGAGAAACTTTTGTTTTTCTTTTTGGGCCACCCTGCCTTGATGGGATACGGCCGGTTTGTTGAGAAAAAAAAAAAATATACTCTGACCTGGGCCGCCACTGATACCTTCTACCTTTCCTCAAAGAATTTCTCGTCCTATATGTTGCTGTCTTGCAACACTGTATAGCTCCTGAAGACGCACGAGGCTACGAAAGATCTTGAGCTAAAAATTTCCATCCCCAAGTGGCTTGTTCTGCAGCGATTGTTCTGTACGTATATCACTGCAGACTAGTATATGGAAGCGTAAAACCCGAGAGTGGCACAGCACTTTAATAATAGGTGTTATGAAAGAGTAGATCCAAATTCTTGGATCAAGAGCCCTTCATTTCTACCATTCCTCCCCTTGAACGGGAACACTCTCCATGGCTCACTTGCTATCTTGACGGAGCTCTCCTTTAAAAACCCAGGTTCGAATCCTCTACTGTTCTGCGTCTTGCGTCATATATAAACATTCTAAGGATGTTTAGCGAATGTTTCAGCGAACAATTGACTAATTTGGTTAAGGTGGAAACACGTAGTGAACTCCGGTGCGTGTCTCGACTTTACAAACATGTTTTTTTTTTTTAATTAATAGCTGTTGCTGAGCTTTTCTCTAAATCAATATTGTGTGTGTGTGTGTGTGTGTGTGTGTAGTCACCTAGTTGTGGTTGCGGGGGTCGATTCACAGCTCCTGGCCCCGTCTCTTCACTGGCCGCTACCCAGTCACTCTTCCCGCTCCGCGAGCTTTATCATACCTCTTCTTAAAGTTATGTATGGATCCTGCCTCCACTACATCACTACCCAGGCTATTCCACTTTCTGATAACTCTGTGACTGAAGAAATACTTCCTAACATCCCTGTGGTTTATCTGAGCCTTCAGCTTTCAACTGTGACCCCTTGCTGCTGTGTCAAATCTCTGGAACATCCTATCTCTGTCCACCTTGCCTATACCTCTCAGTATTTTATATGTCGTTATCATATCCCCAACAACTCTCCTGTCTTCCAGTGTCGTCAGGTCGATTTCCTCTCCTCGTAGGACATACCTCTTAGCTCCGGGACTAGTCTTATTGCAAACTTTTACACTTTCTCTAGTCTCCTTACATGCTTGGCTAGGTGAGGGGTCCCAAACTGGCGCTGCATATTCCAATATGAGACTAATGTATACAGTGTACAGGGTCCTGAATGACGCCTTATTTAGATGTCGGAATGCTGTTCTTATTTGCCAGGCGCCCGTATGCTGCAGTAGTTATTTGGTTGATGTGCGCCTCAGGAGATGTTCCTGGTGTTATACTCACACCAAGCTCGGTGTGTGTGTGTGTGTGTGTGTGTGTACTCACCTAACTGTGGTTGCAGAGGTCGAGACCCAGTTCCTGGCCCCTCCTCTTCACTGATCGCTGCTAGGTCCTCTCTCTCTCTCTGCTCCCTGAGCTTCGTCATACCTCGTCTTAAAGCTATGTATGGCTCCTGCCTTCAGTACATCACTTGCTAGACTATTCCACTTCCTGACAACTCTATGACTGAAGAAGTACTTCCTAGCATCCCTTTGACTCTTCTGTGTTCCCTCTCTGGAACAGCCTGCGTGTGTGTGTGTGTACTCACCTAGTTGTACTCAACTAGTTGAGGTTTCGGGGGTCGAGTAACAGCTCCTGGCCCCGCCTCTTCACTGATCGCTACTAGGTCACTCTCCCTGAACCGTGCGCTTTATCATACCTCTACTTAAAGCTATGTATGAATCCTGCCTCCACTACATCGCTTCCCAAACTATTCCACTTATTGACTACTCTATGGCTGAAGAAATACTTCCTAACATCCCTGTGATTCATCTGTGTCTTCAACTTCCAACTGTGTCCCCTTGTTACTGTGTCCAATCTCTGGAACATCCTGTCTTTGTCCACCTTGTCAATTCCTCTCAGTATTTTGTATGTCGTTATCATGTTCCCCCTATCTCTCCTGTCCTCCAGTGTCGTCAGGTTGATTTCCCTTATAACCTCTCCTCGTAGGACATACCTCTTAGCTCTGGGACTAGTCTTGTTGCAAACCTTTGCACTTTCTCTAGTTTCTTTACGTGCTTGGCTAGGTGTGGGTTCCAAACTGGTGCCGCATACTCCAATATGGGCCTAACGTACACGGTGTACAGGGTCCTGAACGATTCCTTAAGATGTCGGAATGCTGTTCTGAGGTTTGCTAGGCGCCCATATGCTGCAGCAGTTATTTGGTTGATGTGCGCTTCAGGAGATGTGCCTGGTGTTATACTCACCCCAAGATCTTTTTCCTTGAGTGAGGTTTGTAGTCTCTGGCCCCCTAGACTGTACTCCGTCTGCGGTCTTCTTTGCCCTTCTCCAATCTTCATGACTTTGCACTTGGTGGGATTGAACTCCAGGAGCCAATTGCTGGACCAGGTCTGCAGCCTGTCCAGATCCCTTTGTAGTTCTGCCTGGTCTTCGATCGAGTGAATTCTTCTCATTAACTTCACGTCATCTGCAAACAGGGACACCTCAGAGTCTATTCCTTCCGTCATGTCGTTCACAAATACCAGAAACAGCACTGGTCCTCGGACTGACCCCTGTGGGACCCCGCTGGTCACAGGTGCCCACTCTGACACCTCGCCACGTACCATGACTCGCTGCTGTCTTCCTGACAAGTATTCCCTGATCCTTTGTAGTGCCTTCCCTGTTATCCCTGCTTGGTCCTCCAGTTTTTGCACCAATCTCTTGTGTGGAACTGTGTCAAACGCCTTCTTGCAGTCCAAGAATATGCAATCCACCCACCCCTCTCTCTCTTGTCTTACTGCTGTCACCATGTCATAGAACTCCAGTAGGTTTGTGACACAGGATTTCCCGTCCTTGAAACCATGTTGGCTGCTGTTGATGAGATCATTCCTTTCTAGGTGTTCCACCACTCTTCTCCTGATAATCTTCTCCATGATTTTGCATACTATACATGTCAGTGACACTGGTCTGTAGTTTAATGCTTCATGTCTGTCTCCTTTTTTAAAGATTGGGACTACATTTGCTGTCTTCCATGCCTCAGGCAATCTCCCTGTTTCGATAGATGTATTGAATATTGTTGTTAGGGGTACACATAGTGCCTCTGCTCCCTCTCTCAATACCCATGGGGAGATGTTATCTGACCCCATTGCCTTTGAGGTATCTAGCTCACTCAGAAGCCTCTTCACTTCTTCCTCGGTTGTGTGCACTGTGTCCAGCACATGGTGGTGTGCCCCACCTCTCCGTCTTTCTGGAGCCCCTTCTGTCTCCTCTGTGAACACTTCTTTGAATCTCTTGTTGAGTTCCTCACATACTTCACGGTCATTTCTTGTTGTCTCTCCTCCTTCCTTCCTTAGCCTGATTACCTGGTCCTTGACTGTTGTTTTCCTCGTGATGTGGCTGTACAACAGTTTCGGGTCAGATTTGGCTTTCGCTGCTATGTCATTTTCATATTGTCTTTGGGCCTCCCTTCTTATCTGTGCATATTCGTTTCTGGCTCTACGACTGCTCTCCTTATTCTCCTGGGTCCTTTGCCTTCTATATTTCTTCCATTCCCTAGCACACTTGGTTTTTGCCTCCCTGCACCTTTGGGTAAACCATGGGCTCATCCTGGCTTTTTCATTATTCCTGTTACCCTTGGGTACAAACCTCTCCTCAGCCTCCTTGCATTTTGTTGCTACATATTCCATCATCTCATTAACTGGCTTCCCTGCCAGTTCTCTGTCCCACTAAACCCCGTTCAGGAAGTTCCTCATTCCTGTGTAGTCCCCTTTCTTGTAGTTTGGCTTCATTCGTCCTGGCCTTCCTGCTTCTCCCTCCACTTGTAGCTCTACTGTGTATTCGAAGCTTAAAACCACATGGTCACTGGCCCCAAGGGGTCTTTCATATGTGATGTCCTGTGTGCGTGTGCGCGCGCTTGTGTGTGTGTGTGTGTGTGTGTGTGTGTGTGTGTGCGCGTGCGCATGTGTGCATGTATGTGTGCATGTATGTGTGCATGTGTGTGTGCATGTGTGTTTGCATATGTGTGTGCATGTGTGTGTGCATGTGTGTGTGTGTGTGTGTGTGTGTGTGTATGTATTGTTATATCACCTCTTTACTGTGATCTTACTGTAATATTGATCAATAACAACAAGGATTCTAACCCATGCTGCTTTGGCCCGCTTCATGGTGAGCGAAAGCCCATGACGCTGTAACCGGCTAGTACACCAAACGGGGATGAGAATGAAATTAGCTCAGAGGCACCCACACCACCGTATGTCCTCGGACCAAGGGTAACACACCTACCTTGGCCGGGTGCTTGGTTCTTTTAGGATTGCTTAGTTCTGTAGGTTTGAGCATTATGGGTTTTCGCTCACCATGAGGCTGGCTAAAGCAGCATGGGTTCGAATCCTTCGCCAGTCGCAGTGCTGTTATTAATCAATACCACTTGTTCATGGTCAAAATAATATAAAATACTGCTCGTTGAGGCTAGTACACCAAACGGAGCTCTATGCCTGTCACCTCTAGTTTGTATTAGCTGTATGTCGGGACGCCATACGTTAGTGTTGCCGAGCTCTCAGTACTATCATTTAAAAGTAGTATCAGTTACCAGTAGTGTTAGTAGTAATGACTCATACCAACCGTTACTGATTCACTTCCACGTGCGTGAATCAGTTATATCACTGACCGTTACTGCTGACCTAGTATAATTTGATTTGTAAGCCGCTCACCCTCCAGGCACTCGCAAGGGCAGTTCATGTTTATTACCCAATCCATGTTTCGAACCCCCATTTGACACTTCATCAGCAAACTCTGATTGAAGACATGGTTGCCAAAGGAAACAAAAGGAAACAGTCAGTTCCCCCCCCCCGACAGTGTTCACGTCGACAAATATCCTGAGAGACTCAGGATATTCCTCAATTCTTTTCACCGTCTCACTCTCTACTAGGCACAGAATCATCAATAAAAGCGAGGGGGTCAGGAGTGGGTCTCTCTAGCTTTTTGCTTAAGTACTGTGAGTTCACTGAAAAATTTCTTCGTTGTGGTTCTTGCGATATTTGCGTTCTCATAAGCAAGAAGTAACCATGAAGTGGAGGTGGTGCGCAACCATGAAGCTGAAGTGGTGCGCAACCAAGAAGTTGAGGTGGTGCGCTGGATCAGAGTACGGAACCAAGCCTTAAGGTAAATTTTTCCATCGAAATCGCAAAACGTCCGCAGTCCAGCTTCTTCCCGTGGCGACAACTTATACTAAGCAGTAAATATACAAACTTTCAATGAAAGGATACCTTTTGCCATCCACCAAGCGCTGAATAATCATCCAGAAGGGAACCAAATACCATGATGGTATTAGGTTCCGTATTTCAGACACAACCCAGGAAGACGATTGTGATATCCAGTATCCTCCGATAATCGTCATGTGGCTGAAATCGCGAACTTTATGACCTCATCCAACCACGATGCTGCTATTTCTCATAAACAACAATGGCGAAAGGCGATGTATCGATGGTCACTGCTGTTGAAACTGCCTGAACAGTTTAATTTTAGGCCCACTTGAAAACCCCATTGAGGATGAAAACTCCGCCTCAAGGACAAGCTGCGGTACCTGGTGGCGACTAACTAAATAAAAGTTTATTTCTCAAGATTCCGCTTCAGCGAGATGCAGGTGCCATTGTTTGCTGCTGTGTTCCAGGCGGTCGGATCAGAGTATGCAACACATGGGAATCTTTATTGAAGAAACGTTTCACCACACAGTGGCTTCATCAGCCCAATACAAAGTAGAAGTGGGTAAGGAGAGTACAAGTTTGAGGTAATCAGTCCCTCAACCTGGAATCGATGTGTTCAGTCCATCACTTCCGACAAGAGTGGACTGAACACATCCATTCCAGGTTGAGGGACTGATTACCTCAAACTTCTACTCTCCTTACCCACTTCTACTTTGTATTGGGCTGATGAAGCCACTGTGTGGCGAAACGTTTCTTCAATAAAGATTCCCACGTGTTGCATAAGTGTCTCAATTCTTCAACTTGTCGGTTTTCAAAACCATTCATCACACAGGGATCAGAGTACATGCCGACGATCCTCTCAAATTTCACTCCTCAAAGTTTTCGTCTAGACTCTAGAGGATCCGCTATAGGTCTGACAGTCCTGGCTGAGAGTTTCGGGACTTCAAGGAGCTGACGGAATGCATTTCCTGGCAATATCAATCATACCATACCACGGGTGGGATTTGAACCCGCGGTCAGTCTCTCAAAACTCCAGACCGTCGCGTTAGCCACGTGAATCAATATCATCTTTTCACCCCAGTAGATGATGAACGGGTCGTGTCCCGACGCTTCATTCACCAAAAATGGATCGAAGAGCGAGTGATGATCAACTCGAGAGGTTACTATCAAATGACTAAGCAGCAGAGGAGGATAAAAGTTGCTTTCCGTTCAGAAATTTCTGTTCGATCAGGACAGTTGAGAAAGATATGGACTCCTGGATATCGACTTCCTTTTGCTAGCTTCATCAGCATCATCGTTACGATTCTCGGTGCTGCTTAAGAACGAGAAGGCCAGTTCGATACTTGTAGATGCAGCTTCCTTTGGTCTTTTAGCAGCATTTACTTAATGGTTTGCTGTTCACGTGCTTCAGTCTTGGCCCCCACCTCGCGACCTTAACATTAAAATATGACACTGATCCTGCTTGTCTTGCTTTTCTCGGGGAAACCAGGCGCTGAATGCCTTCCTTGAATTTTATAATCAACAGTGTTAGTTGATAGGTAAAAGGAGACAGATGCAATTAATATGATAGTTTATTGTAGAAACGTTTCTCTCTCCAGGAGCTTTATCAAGCTCCGGCATCTGCGTCCTTTTGCCTAACATTTTGTCGGTAATTCTACCATTATTACTAACAGTGCTAGTTGATGAGCGATATCGAAGAGAGAGTCTAAGGAGGAGTCACTGAAAGCTTTCCCCTCTTCCATGTGGTCTGATATCTTCAACTTCTTGTTATGGCTCTTGAGCTTCTTCCGTTCATTATAAAAGTTTCAAGATGAAATACGGAATGTTTTCTCGCAGCCTTGTAAGAATCCCAGCTTCGTCCTGAAAGTACACCGTCGCCACAGACGTCAGGGTCGCAGCCATCCAGAGTCGTCTTCTCCGTAAAGTTGTGGTGAAGAACAAGACCGTAATTTCACGTTTGCTTAGTAATTTGCCCCCGCTAAATCTGCCGACCTCAACCCAACTAACCAGATTACAGTGGAACTCCGGGTGGTGTACGCATCTGCTTTCTCCCTAATCACATTTAAATCTGATCAAACAGAAGGAGAACTCACCCATAAACCGGGAAATCAACTTCTATTAGTGATCTCTAAACATTATCAGATTCCAATGAAATTACACTTGAATTTCTTAGTTTCCCCTTGAAATATTTTAATAAGGATTTCTGAAGAAGTAAATTTTCATCTAGGGATATGGGCCACAGACAGACAGTTACGTGTACACACACAGGTATGTAGATGGACACAGGCGTACATACAGATATTTATACATACATAGCAATGAGTACGTATACAGATACGTGTACAATACACACAGACGGGTATAAGTTTTGATACAGGTATGTGTACAGGAACTGGCATGTGTACAGATACAGGTATGTGTATATACACAGGTATGCGTGCAGACAAGAATATGTGTACACAGGAATGTGGGTCTGCCTTTCACATCACCTGTCTGCCAATAAGCCTCTCTCTTCACCTGTCTCCCAGTCTTCCTTTCTCTTTTGCCTTTCTATCTGTTGTTCACTTCACCAGCTGTCTGTTGCGTCCACCCTCCTTTTCAGCTCCTTCGTCCTTTTCTCTCCCTGTCTCCACCCTTTTCCTCGGATCTTAACCGTCTCTCTCCTCCTACCTCTTACCTAGTGGCAACTAATTACAGAGGAGTGCGTCGCCATAGGAAGAATCCGAGACGGAGTTGCGTTACACTCGGGAATTAATCTCGCCGTGGCAGTGAAATATGGTGATTCAATCCGCCAGCGAGACTAGTAATATAGAAACTAGAAGTAAGCACGCGAGCTCCATCTGCGTAAATCACGTTTAGATTAATAAGAATGTATATACACTGTCAGCCATGTTATATATTACACGGATTCAGCTCGACATTTAGTCTTTCAATGAGCAAAAGATTAATGTAATTATTCTCTAAATTATGACTGGTCTTCACGGCCCAATGGGAGTAAGGAGGGGGTTAGGGGAAAGGAGGTATATTCGCGTGTGGCCCTCCTATACCCCCCCAAACCAACCACTGGGTCCTCCCTCCCCTACTGGCTCTTGCAAAAATGTTTGACGTGAACTGGAAACAAAATTGTGCCCTTTAATAAAAAAAATGTTCATTCTTCGTAGTTTTAAACTGATAAGTAAACCCAGGTGAAGAGTAGGTGCTGTAGGCACCGTACGTTTGTTCTCTTACACAGGTGGCCTCTGACTCTCGCAGGTCACACACACACACACACACACACACACACACACACACACACACACACACACACACTCAATAACTCATATTCCCTGGCTATATAAAAGTACTCGCTGACTACCATAATGTTTGTATTACTGCATAACACCTCTGAAGCTTTGCTTTTCCTCAATTCGTAACCGTAAAATTGCTCTTCTTCATTTTATTACATCCAAGATAGTGTACAAGTTCCCACTATATACATGTTCCCTACCCATTTCTTGTATCAGGAACATCTCAGTTGAAGGTCGAAATATACAGCCAGTCTCATTTACGTCTGTCAACAAATGGGTTTCTCTCTCAACAATGGCAAGTGTATATTACACTCCAACAAAAAATGATAGAGGAACTGGCATGTGGACCCCATATATAAATATATATATATATATATATATATATATATATATATATATATATATATATATATATATATATATATATAAAACGCTGCAGCAGATAATGTTGCACTGGCGTGAGGCGCTGCAGTAAGGCGTCCTTTGGGGAATGCTTCGTCTTCGTCTGTGTGTTCTAGGGACGCTAATTCAAAAAATCTATTCCCTTCAGGGAGCCTAAAGTATCCAACTTTTTTCCTAGAAAATTACTATGACGCCGCGATATGAACCCATTCATTCTGGGAGGGTACATCAGCCGTGCTACAAGTTTCCGTGCGGAGCGGTAGTGAAGATTATCTCCAAGAGCCCTTCAAGTTGCCCAACACTCGTGAAAACCTACCTTACCCATCATGGCTACTCCAAGGGCCCACTAAATCATCAGGCAATAATCATTACATCATAATTACGTCATACTTAGAGCATCATTACTGATCATCTCCCACTAGGGCTCTCAGAACCAATACCCACCCCGGCTCATTACCGCGGCTCAGGCGGGCATCTAAGGGCGGTCTAGCTACCGCTGATCTTCAGGTGCGTCGACCTAGTGTATTCTCAAACCCGGATAATCGCAAGACCTCTCCTATACAGATCAAAAACGCAACAATCAACTCAACGACACAAGATACATCTTGCACGACGAGTTCAACGCACTTGGATACAGTCTATGACGGAGCTTACGACGCGAGAAGCGGATATGTTGGATATGTGATAAAGCGGGTGGATGTTATGCTGACAGAGGGTGGAGCGAAGGTTAGTGTGCACAGCGGGGTGCCAGCTACCTGCACCCCGGTGCTCACCTCCCTACACGGGGCGCTGGGCGGACGCACCTCAGAATTATGATCTTGTGCCCAGGTTAAGATGAGAGAAGTTTGAGCAGGATGCTTCAGCACCAGGCCCAGGGAGGTGTTGGAGCAGGAATGTCTGTAGGAATCTTTGTTGGTTGTGAAGGTGTCTTGGTTAGCTGTGCAGGTGTCTCGTCTGTGTAGAAGTCTTGGCTGGCTGTGAAGGTATCTTGGATGGTTGTGAAGGTGTCTTGGCTGTGAACGTGTCTTGGTTGGCTGTGAAGGTGTTTTAGTCGGCTGTGAACGTGTCTTATTTGACTGTGAAGGTCTACCTGGAGGGCATTCCGGGGATCAACGTCCCCGCGGCCCGGTCCACGACCAGGCCTCCCGGTGGATTAGGGCCTGATCAACGAGGCTGTTACTGCTGGCCGCACGTAATCCAACGTACGAACCACAGCCCGGCTGATCCGGCACCGTCTTTAGGTATTTGTCCAGCTCCCTCTTGAAGACAACCAGGGGTCTTCCCGTAATGCCCCTTATTGCTGGTGGGAGGCTGTTGAACAGTCTTGGGCCCCGGACACTTATTGTGTTTTCTCTTAGTGTACCAGTGACGCCCCTACTTTTCACTGGGGGTATGTTGCATCGCCTGCCAAGTCTTTTGCTTTCGTATGGAGTGATTGCTGTGTGCATATTAGGGACCAGTCCCTCCAGAATCTTCCAGGTGTAGATTATATATCTCTCTCGCCTGCGCTCTAGTGAGTACAAGTCAAGTGCTTCCAGGCGCTCCCAGTAGTTAAGGTGTTTGATGGAACTTACACGTGCAGTAAAGGTTCTCTGTACATTCTCTAGCTCTGCAATTTCACCTGCCTTGAATGGGGATGTTAATGTACAGCAGTATTCCAGCCTAGAAAGAATAAGTGATTTAAAAAGGATCATCATTGGCTTAGCATCTCTTGTCTTGAATGTTCTCATTATCCATCCTATCAGTTTCCTAGCAGATGTGATAGTGGCATTGTTGTGATCCTTGAAGGTGAGATCCTCTGACATTACCACTCCCAGGTCTCTCACATTACTTTTCCTCTCTATTGTGTGATTGGAGTTTGTAGTATACTCAGTTCTAGTTATTATTTCCTCCAGTTTTCCATAAGATGTCTCTTAATTATTCCTTGAGGATTATTTTTTTTTCTTTTTAAATCTGATGTAGTATTTTACTATTGAAATTTGTAGAGCTCTTTCTCCGTCTTCCCGTCTCCTCCTCCTCTTTCTACTCCTATATCTCTTCCTCTTCAGTCTTTCCTCATTTCCCCTTTCTTCATCCTTCTTTTCCTCTCAATTGCCTCACTCTTCCACCTACCAGTTTATCTCTTCGTTTTGTCCCTCTTCCTCCTGCTCAATCTCCTTTATTTTATGCTTATCTTAGTGCTCTTTCTCATTCTCTTTTTTCTTTCTCCTTCTCCTCCCCCCACTCTCTTTTACACATTTCCTTCAGTTTCTCTTCCTCTTGAGAGGAATGTGAACCATTGTGGAAATGTTCTTTGTTTTATAATATTGGAAATTTTCCCTCACAGTAAATGTTTACGTATTCAAGGAAATCAGTTAAACGCAAGAATGCGGAGAGAGAGAGAGAGAGAGAGAGAGAGAGAGAGAGAGAGAGAGAGAGAGAGAGAGAGAGAGAGAGAGAAAACAAGAGATGCCAAGCCAGTGATGATTATTTTCAAATCACTTGCTCTCTCTAGGCTGGAATATTACTGTACATTAACATCTTCGTTCAAAGTAGGTGAAATTGCAGATCAAGAGAGTGTACAGAGAACCTTTACTGAATATGTAAGCTCTATCAAACACCTCAGCTACTGGGAACGCTTGGAAGCACTTGAATTGTACTCGCTGAAACGCAGGCGAGAGATATATATCATAATCTACCCTTGGAAAATCCTAGAAGGAATGATCCTGAATCTGCACATAGAAATCACTTCTTACGAAAATGAAAGACTGGACAGGCGGTGCAAAATACCCCCAATGAAAAGTAGGGGAGCCATTGGTACACTAAGAGAAAACACCCTAAGTGTCCGGGGCCCAAGACTGTTCAACAGCCTTCCACCATGCATAAGGGGAATTACCAATAGGCCCCTGGCTGCCTTCCAGAGGGAGCTGGACAGATACTTAAAGTCGGTGCCGGATCAGCTGGGCTGTGGTTCGCACCTTGGACTAAATGCGGCCAGCAGTAACAGCCTGGTTGATGAGGCCCTGATCCACCGGGAGGACTGGTCGTGGACCGGGCGGCGGGGGCGTTGATCCCCGGAATACCCTCCAGGTAGACTCATAAGAACATAAGAACATAAGAAAGGAGGAACACTGCAGGAGGCCTGCTGGCCCATACTAGGCAGGTCCTTTACAATTCATCCCACTAACAAAACATTTGCCCAACCCAATTTTCAATGCCACCCAAGAAATAAGCTCTGATGTGAAAGTCCCACTCAAATCCAACCCCTCCCACTCATGTACTTATCCAACCTAGATTTGAAACTACCCAAAGTCCCAGCCTCAATAACCCAACTAGGTAGACTGTTCCACTCATCAACTACCCTATTTCCAAACCAATACTTTCCTATGTCCTTTCTAAATCTAAACTTATCTAATTTAAATCCATTACTGCGCGTTCTCTCTTGGAGAGACATCCTCAAGACCTTATTAATATCCCCTTTATTAATACCTATCTTCCACTTATACACTTCGATCAGGTCTCCCCTCATTCTTCGTCTAACAAGTGAATGTAACTTAAGAGTCTTCAATCTTTCTTCATAAGGAAGATTTCTGATGCTATGTATTAATTTAGTCATCCTACGCTGAATGTTTTCTAACGAATTTATGTCCATTTTGTAATACGGAGACCAGAACTGAGCTGCATAATCAAGGTGAGGCCTTACTAATGATGTATAAAGCTGCAGTATGACCTCTGGACTTCCGTTGCTTACACTTCTTGATATAAATCCCAGTAATCTATTTGCCTTATTACGTACGCTTAGGCATTGCTGTCTTGGTTTAAGGTTGCTGCTCACCATAACCCCCAAGTCCTTTTCGCAATCTGTATGGCTAAGTTCTACATCATTTAATTTATAAGTAATAGGGTTATGGGCACTCCCAAGCTTCAGAACCTTGCATTTATCTACATTGAACTGCATCTGCCACTTTTCTGACCAAGAATAGAGTTTGTTTAAATCCTCCTGAAGTTCCCTAACATCTACGTTTGAATCAATTATCCTACCTATCTTTGTGTCATCGGCGAATTTGCTCATATCACTAGTAATTCCCTCATCAAGATCATTGATATATATTATAAACAACAACGGGCCCAAGACTGATCCCTGTGGAACGCCACTTGTTACAGATCCCCACTCGGATTTAACCCCATTTATGGACACTCTCTGCTTCCTGTCAGTGAGCCATGACTCGATCCACGAGAGCACTTTTCCCCCAATGCCATGAGCTGCCACTTTCTTTAACAGTCTATGGTGCGGAACTCTATCAAAAGCCTTACTAAAATCTAAGTAAATAATATCAAATTCTTTATTGTGGTCAACAGCTTCAAAAGCTTTACTGAAGAAAGTTAATAAATTAGTTAGACAAGACCGGCCTCTTGTGAATCCATGCTGAGTATCATTAATCAAGCTATGCTTATCGAGATGGCTTCTTATAATCTCAGCTATAATTGACTCTAGTAATTTGCCTACAATTGAGGTCAGGCTTATTGGGCGGTAATTTGACGGTAACGACTTGTCCCCTGTTTTAAAAATAGGAGTTACATTAGCCATCTTCCACATATCAGACACTACACCTGTTTGAAGAGATAAATTAAAAATATTAATTAATGGTTCACAGAGTTCCATTTTGCATTCCTTAAGAACTCTTGAAAAAACCTCATCAGGACCCGGCGACTTATTTTGCTTCAGTCTGTCTATCTGCCTCACAACCATCTCACTAGTGACTGTGATGTTACATAATTTATCTTCTTCTAGCCCACTGTAAAAATTAATTACTGGAATATTGTTAGTGTCTTCCTGTGTAAAAACTGAGAGAAAATAATTATTTAAAATCAAGCACATTTCATTCTCATTGTCAGTAAGGTGCCCATAGTTATTTTTAAGGGGACCTATCTTATCTCTAACTTTTGTTCTATAGACCTGGAAAAAACTTTTTGGGTTAGTTTTAGAATCCCTAGCAACTTTAATTTCATAGTCCCTTTTAGCTTTTCTTATCCCCTTTTTAATGTCCCTCTTAATGTCAATATACTGATTCATAAGATGACCCTCACCTCTTTTGATACGCCTATAAATTCCTTTCTTATGCCCTAGTAGATATTTGAGCCTATTATTCATCCATTTTGGGTCATTTCTATTTGATCTAATTTCTTTATATGGGATAAACGCTCTTTGAGCAGCATGTATAGTGTTCAGAAAACTGTCATATTGATAGCTCTCTTCGTTACAACAGTCAACAGATGATAAGTGTTCTCTAAGCCCATCGTAATCTGCTAAGCGAAAATCTGGGACTGTTACTGAGTTATCGCTACTATCGTACTTCCATTCAATGCTAAATGTAATTGATTTGTGGTCGCTAGCACCCAGTTCCTCTGAAATTTCTAAATTATTAACAAGGGATTCATTGTTTGCCATAACTAAGTCAAGCAGGTTATTTCCCCTTGTAGGTTCTGTCACAAACTGCTTCAAAAAACAATCCTGAAATACTTCTAAGAAGTCGTACGATTCTAAATTCCCAGTCAAGAAATTCCAATCAACATGACTAAAGTTAAAGTCTCCTAGAATTACTACATTATCGTGCCTTGTGGCCTTAACAATTTCCTCCCATAGTAGTTTCCCTTGGTCCCTATCTAAGTTAGGGGGACGGTATATCACTCCTAAAATCAGTTTTTCATGCCCCTCTGAAAATTCTATCCAAACAGACTCTGTATGTGTTACTTCAGACTTAATACCCGTTTTTATGCAACAGTCCAAGTAGGGAGACTCCTAGTGATCCCCCCTCTTCGTCCTCCTCCTCCACACTGGACTCTGGCGGGCAGTGTGGGCAGTAATTACACCCTGGTTGCTAGGAACCAGTTTTGTGCTTACAAGTCAGAAACATCATAGTCTATGAAATACGGCTGCCTCTCTACACGGTTATAGTGGTCGGACCTGGCTCCTGCCGCCACGGCCGCTGCCGCCGACGCCGCGGTCCCTGCCGCCGACGCAGCAGTCCCTGCCGCAGCAATATCTCCAATCAAATGTTGATCGGTTATGAGAAAAATTTTGTTTTATACATGTGTGTAAACACATCGGTCATCTAACACCGAGGTAGGGTGGCCCGAAAAAAGAAAAAAAAAAACCTCTCACCAACACTCTCTCCATCACTGTCTTACCACAGGCGCACCGACATTACAGCTCAGATGCTCCTTCAAGCTACAATATGCCGATCCCTCCTTCAGAGTGCATTCAATGTACTTTCCACCTCCAGGATACAAATTCGGCTAACCGGTTTCGCTGAATCCCTTCACAAATATCACCTTGCTCACACTCCTACAGCACGTCAAGTCATAAAAACCGCTTGCCTCCACTCTCTCCTATCCAACATGCTTGGTGGATGTCCAAGCATTTCGCAGTCAAAACCTTTTTTGCACCCTCCCTCTAACCTTTCCTTGGATGACCTCTACCCTTCCTTTCCTCCGCTACTGATATATACACCCTTCCAAGTCATCCTATTTTGCTCCATGCTCTGAAAATGTCGAAATAGCTTCGACAACCCCTCCTCAGCCCTCGGGATAATACTTTTAGTAACCCCGCACCTTCTAATCTCCAGACTATGAATTCTCTGCATAATGCTGACACCACACATTGCTCTCAGGCACGACATTTCCACTGTCTCCAACGTCCACCTCGCTGCAACCACCTACATTTTCCACCTCGTCTATTCTTTGGTTCACCTCATTTTTCATAGACCCGTCTGCCGACAAGTTCACTCCAAATATCTGAACACATTCACTTCCTCCACACTCTCTTCTCTCAATCTGATACCCAATCTCTCATTACACACACACACACATTTTATATATATATATATATATATATATATATATATATATATATATATATATATATATATATATATATATATATATAATTTAAGGTAGTAGGTTGGTAGACAGCAACCACCCAGGGAAGTACTACCGTCCTGCCAGATGACTGTGAAACAAAAACCTGTAACTGTTTTGCATGATGGTAGGATTGCTGGTTTCTTTTTCTGTCTCATAAACACGCTAAGATAACAGGGATATCTTGCTACTCCTACTTACACTTTGGTCACACTTCACAGACACGCACATGCATATATATATATACATACATCTAGGTTTTTCTCCTTTTTCTAAATAGCTCTTGTTCTTTTTTATTTCTTCTATTGTCCATGGGGAAGTGGAAAAGAATCTTTCCTCCGTAAGCCATGCGTGTCGTATGAGGCGACTAAAATGCCGGGAGCAATGGGCTAGTAACCCCTTCTCCTGTATACAATTACTAAAAAAGAGAAGAAGAAAAACTTTATAAAACTGCGTTGCTTAAATGTGCGTGGATGTAGTGCGGATGACAAGAAACAGATGATTGCTGATGTTATGAATGAAAAGAAGTTGGATGTCCTGGCCCTAAGCGAAACAAAGCTGAAGGGGGTAGGAGAGTTTCAGTGGGGGGAAATAAATGGGATTAAATCTGGAGTATCTGAGAGAGTTAGAGCAAAGGAAGGGGTAGCAGTAATGTTAAATGATCAGTTATGGAAGGAGAAAAGAGAATATGAATGTGTAAATTCAAGAATTATGTGGATTAAAGTAAAGGTTGGATGCGAGAAGTGGGTCATAATAAGCGTGTATGCACCTGGAGAAGAGAGGAATGCAGAGGAGAGAGAGAGATTTTGGGAGATGTTAAGTGAATGTATAGGAGCCTTTGAACCAAGTGAGAGAGTAATTGTGGTAGGGGACTTGAATGCTAAAGTAGGAGAAACTTTTAGAGAGGGTGTGGTAGGTAAGTTTGGGGTGCCAGGTGTAAATGATAATGGGAGCCCTTTGATTGAACTTTGTATAGAAAGGGGTTTAGTTATAGGTAATACATATTTTAAGAAAAAGAGGATAAATAAGTATACACGATATGATGTAGGGCGAAATGACAGTAGTTTGTTGGATTATGTATTGGTAGATAAAAGACTGTTGAGTAGACTTCAGGATGTACATGTTTATAGAGGGGCCACAGATATATCAGATCACTTTCTAGTTGTAGCTACACTGAGAGTAAAAGGTAGATGGGATACAAGGAGAATAGAAGCATCAGGGAAGAGAGAGGTGAAGGTTTATAAACTAAAAGAGGAGGCAGTTAGGGTAAGATATAAACAGCTATTGGAGGATAGATGGGCTAATGAGAGCATAGGCAATGGGGTCGAAGAGGTATGGGGTAGGTTTAAAAATGTAGTGTTAGAGTGTTCAGCAGAAGTTTGTGGTTACAGGAAAGTGGGTGCAGGAGGGAAGAGGAGCGATTGGTGGAATGATGATGTAAAGAGAGTAGTAAGGGAGAAAAAGTTAGCATATGAGAAGTTTTTACAAAGTAGAAGTGATGCAAGGAGGGAAGAGTATATGGAGAAAAAGAGAGAAGTTAAGAGAGTGGTGAAGCAATGTAAAAAGAGAGCAAATGAGAGAGTGGGTGAGATGTTATCAACAAATTTTGTTGAAAATAAGAAAAAGTTTTGGAGTGAGATTAACAAGTTAAGAAAGCCTAGAGAACAAATGGATTTGTCAGTTAAAAATAGGAGAGGAGAGTTATTAAATGGAGAGTTAGAGGTATTGGGAAGATGGAAGGAATATTTTGAGGAATTGTTAAATGTTGATGAAGATAGGGAAGCTGTGATTTCGTGTATAGGGCAAGGAGGAATAACATCTTGTAGGAGTGAGGAAGAGCCAGTTGTGAGTGTGGGGGAAGTTCGTGAGGCAGTAGGTAAAATGAAAGGGGGTAAGGCAGCCGGGATTGATGGGATAAAGATAGAAATGTTAAAAGCAGGTGGGGATATAGTTTTGGAGTTGTTGGTGCAATTATTTAATAAATGTATGGAAGAGGGTAAGGTACCTAGGGATTGGCAGAGAGCATGCATAGTTCCTTTGTATAAAGGCAAAGGGGATAAAAGAGAGTGCAAAAATTATAGGGGGATAAGTCTGTTGAGTGTACCTGGTAAAGTGTATGGTAGAGTTATAATTGAAAGAATTAAGAGTAAGACGGAGAATAGGATAGCAGATGAACAAGGAGGCTTTAGGAAAGGTAGGGGGTGTGTGGACCAGGTGTTTACAGTGAAACATATAAGTGAACAGTATTTAGATAAGGCTAAAGAGGTCTTTGTGGCATTTATGGATTTGGAAAAGGCGTATGACAGGGTGGATAGGGGGGCAATGTGGCAGATGTTGCAAGTGTATGGTGTAGGAGGTAGGTTACTGAAAGCAGTGAAGAGTTTTTACGAGGATAGTGAGGCTCAAGTTAGAGTATGTAGGAAAGAGGGAAATTTTTTCCCAGTAAAAGTAGGCCTTAGACAAGGATGTGTGATGTCACCGTGGTTGTTTAATATATTTATAGATGGGGTTGTAAGAGAAGTAAATGCGAGGGTCTTGGCAAGAGGCGTGGAGTTAAAAGATAAAGAATCACACACAAAGTGGGAGTTGTCACAGCTGCTCTTTGCTGATGACACTGTGCTCTTGGGAGATTCTGAAGAGAAGTTGCAGAGATTGGTGGATGAATTTGGTAGGGTGTGCAAAAGAAGAAAATTAAAGGTGAATACAGGAAAGAGTAAGGTTATGAGGATAACAAAAAGATTAGGTGATGAAAGATTGAATATCAGATTGGAGGGAGAGAGTATGGAGGAGGTGAACGTATTCAGATATTTGGGAGTGGACGTGTCAGCGGATGGGTCTATGAAAGATGAGGTGAATCATAGAATTGATGAGGGAAAAAGAGTGAGTGGTGCACTTAGGAGTCTGTGGAGACAAAGAACTTTGTCCTTGGAGGCAAAGAGGGGAATGTATGAGAGTATAGTTTTACCAACGCTCTTATATGGGTGTGAAGCGTGGGTGATGAATGTTGCAGCGAGGAGAAGGCTGGAGGCAGTGGAGATGTCATGTCTGAGGGCAATGTGTGGTGTGAATATAATGCAGAGAATTCGTAGTTTGGAAGTTAGGAGGAGGTGCGGGATTACCAAAACTGTTGTCCAGAGGGCTGAGGAAGGGTTGTTGAGGTGGTTCGGACATGTAGAGAGAATGGAGCGAAACAGAATGACTTCAAGAGTGTATCAGTCTGTAGTGGAAGGAAGGCGGGGTAGGGGTCGGCCTAGGAAGGGTTGGAGGGAGGGGGTAAAGGAGGTTTTGTGTGCGAGGGGCTTGGACTTCCAGCAGGCATGCGTGAGCGTGTTTGATAGGAGTGAATGGAGACAAATGGTTTTTAATACTTGACGTGCTGTTGGAGTGTGAGCAAAGTAACATTTATGAAGGGATTCAGGGAAACCGGCAGGCCGGACTTGAGTCCTGGAGATGGGAAGTACAGTGCCTGCACTCTGAAGGAGGGGTGTTAATGTTGCAGTTTAAAAACTGTAGTGTAAAGCACCCTTCTGGCAAGACAGTGATGGAGTGAATGATGGTGAAAGTTTTTCTTTTTCGGGCCACCCTGCCTTGGTGGGAATCGGCCGGTGTGATAATAAAAAAAAAAAATAAAATAAATATATACATATATATATATATATATATATATATATGGCCTGTTATGAGACCCGATACTTATATCAATGTGGGGTGGCAAAAACCTAAACAAACTAAATGTATTTCAGTAGCAGCGTGATCCGAGAAAAGTATCCCTGTATTCCATAAGGTCTGCCCAGTTTACCTCAATGCATGCAAAAGTAGTAGTGTAGAATGCTGCATAAATTTCTAATGCCATTAAATGTCTAAAAATTTAAGTAACTTAATATGACACAGCAGCATGTAAAATCTGAACCCTATAAGAAGACGCATTCTCCAGTTACTGCTGGGAATCCAATGATTTCAAATTTATTAATCATGCTAGCAAACTGGCAAAATTTTCATCTGCAAAGCCTCAACTTGTGTGGCGCCATTATGCCTGTAAGATGCACGAACCTTTGAAGACTGAAGTTCTTCTGAAGTGGCATACTCAAGATATTTCACAGGAAAAGTAATTAAGAATATAAAGGAGCACTGCAGCAGGCCTACTGCCCCATGCTAGGCATGTCCAAGTCACACCCGCTCAAGAAGGAAGTAGCACTGCAGCCGGTCTACTCGTCCCAACTGGTAAGGTCTAACTCACATCCACTCATGTATTTTAGCTTCTATGACGTTACCCGGGAGTTTGTTCCACTCATTCATAACTCTATTACTAAACCAGTACTTTCCTATATACTTTCTAAATCAAAATTTTTCCAACTTGAACCCATTAATGCGAGTCCTGTCTAGTTTAGATATTTTTAGCACGTTATTTGCGTCCACTTTAGTAAATTATCACCTACACATTTCACTAAGAGTCACAAGCTTCTTCCAAAAACGACTCAACAGGAATGCTCTGCAGCATATTGACCAGAAGGCACCAGCACATGCCAATATTTGCACGAACCTTTGTCCCTAGTTATGATATACCCACGTTAAAATATGAAGCCGATCGGATGAGGCGTTCTTAAGTTATAAAACAAAAATTGACACTACTTTGCCCGTCCTCAAATCAAAACTAGCTACTAGGTTCAGCCCTGATACTCTCTCTACCACTCAAAATCTTCCTCTCACCAACCTATTCTTTCTCTATCTCCGTTCACCCCACAAAGGTATTACTTAAACTCTCTTGTCTACGTATATCCTTTACTGTTCTGTTTAGTGATTCCCATGAACAGAATAATACACCTATAATATTAATGGCATGCAATACCGAGGTGATGAATAAAACACCTGTGTGCTGCATATATTTCTTATTCATAATATACAAGGTTCAAAAGTGTGTTAGGTTAAAGGACACAAGTGCAACTAATGCAACATTTTATCGTGGCAATTATTATCCAGGAATTTTGTCAAGCCGTTACACACAATACAGGGACACAGAGGGTATATACAGACATTAGGCAGAGAGGTGTATGTTTCAGTGTATAAGCATTGAAAATTTACATTAACCTTAATTTCATGTATTAAGCAGATTTAACTAGTGGTGTATGATATACAACCGTAGTAACCTTCATGCAGTTGTTGGGTTTTAAATC
>NC_091347.1:16407474-16437474 GCF_038502225.1 Cherax quadricarinatus | reverse complement strand
GGGGAGACATGATAACGACATACAAGATACTGCGGGGAATAGACAAGGTGGACAGAGATAGGATGTTCCGGAGAGGGGACACAGGGACAAGGGGTCACAACTGGAAGCTGAAGACTCAGACGAGTCACAGGGACGTTAGGAAGTATTTCTTCAGTCATAGAGTTGTCAGCAAGTGGAATAGCCTAGCAAGTGAAGTAGTGGAGGCAGGAACCATACATAGTTTTAAGAAGAGGTATGACAAAGCTCAGGAAGCAGAGAGAGAGAGGATCCAGTAGCGATCAGTGAAGAGGAGGGGCCAGGAGCTGAGTCTCGACCCCTGCAACCACAATTAGGTGAGTACAATTAGGTGAGTACACACACACATACACACACCTACACACACACACACACACACACACACACCTACACACACACACACACACACCTACACACACACACACCTACACACACACACACACACACACACACACACACACACACACACACACTCATATACACTCATACACATACACACACAAACACACACACACACACACAAACACACACACACACACACACACACACACACACACACACACACACATGCATGCACATACAACAGGCCTAGTGTCTAATCGACATGTGCCTAGGACAAAATGGTAACTAACCTACACACCTACACACACACAACAGGCCTAGTGTCTAATCGACATGTGCCTAGGACAAAATGGTAAAATAACACACACACACACACTCACACACAAACACTCACACACAAACACACACACACAAACACACACATTCAAACACACACACACACACACACCTACACACCCAACACCGAGCTATAGAATCCCACAGTATGCCACCAGGTCTCCCACCCTCACAGGCCCCCCAAACCACAGTGTTGGAAAGGAAACTGAAGGTATGGTACACAAACGCTGATGGAATAACAAATAAGTGGGAGGAGTGGCACGAAAGAGTCAAAGAAGCATCACCGGACATCATAGCTCTCACAGAAACCAAGCTTACAGGTATGATAACAGATGCCATCTTTCCAACGGGATACCAAATCCTGAGGAAAGACAGAGGGAACAGGGGGGGTGGAGGAGTGGCGTTGCTGATCAAAAATCGCTGGAATTTTGATGAGCTGGAGGAGATAGCGGAGAAGAAAGTGATTACATAGTGGGAACACTTCACTCTGGAGGTCCCAAGGTGGTAATAGCAGTGATGTATAACCCACCACAGAACAGCAGGAGGCCAAGGCAAGAGTACGACGAGAGCAATAGAGCGATGGTTGACACACTGGCTAGAGTGGCCAGAAGAGCTCATGCATGCAGGGCAAAGCTCCTGATCATGGGTGACTTTAACCACAAGGAGATCGATTGGGAGAACTTGGACCCACATGGGGGCCAAGATACATGGAGGGCTAAGATGATGGAGGTGGTACTGGAGAACTTCATGTACCAACACGTAAGGGACACTACAAGAGAGAGAGGAGAGGATGAACCAGCAAGGCTGGACTTAGTATTCACCTTCAGTAGTGCAGATATCGAGGACATCACATATGAAAGACCCCTTGGGGCCAGTGACCATGTGGTTTTAAGCTTCGAATACACAGTAGAGCTACAAGTGGAGGGAGAAGCAGGAAGGCCAGGACGAATGAAGCCAAACTACAAGAAAGGGGACTACACAGGAATGAGGAACTACCTGAACGGGGTTCAGTGGGACAGAGAACTGGCAGGGAAGCCAGTTAATGAGATGATGGAATATGTAGCAACAAAATGCAAGGAGGCTGAGGAGAGGTTTGTACCCAAGGGTAACAGGAGTAATGAAAAAGCCAGGATGAGCCCATGGTTTACCCAAAGGTGCAGGGAGGCAAAAACCAAGTGTGCTAGGGAATGGAAGAAATATAGAAGGCAAAGGACCCAGGAGAATAAGGAGAACAGTCGTAGAGCCAGAAACGAATATGCACAGATAAGAAGGGAGGCCCAAAGACAATATGAAAATGACACAGCAGCGAAAGCCAAATCTGACCCGAAACTGTTGTACAGCCACATCAGGAGGAAAACAACAGTCAAGGACCAGGTAATCAGGCTAAGGAAGGAAGGAGGAGAGACAACAAGAAATGACCGTGAAGTATGTGAAGAACTCAACAAGAGATTCAAAGAAGTGTTCACAGAGGAGACAGAAGGGACTCCAGAAAGACGGAGAGGTGGGGCACACCACCAAGTGCTGGACACAGTGCACACAACCGAGGAAGAAGTGAAGAGGCTTCTGAGTGAGCTAGATACCTCAAAGGCAATGGGGCCAGATAACATCTCCCCATGGGTATTGAGAGAGGGAGCAGAGGTGCTATGTGTACCCCTAACAACAATATTCAATACATCTATCGAAACAGGGAGATTGCCTGAGGCATGGAAGACAGCAAATGTAGTCCCAATCTTTAAAAAAGGAGACAGACATGAAGCATTAAACTACAGACCAGTGTCACTGACATGTATAGTATGCAAAATCATGGAGAAGATTATCAGGAGAAGAGTGGTGGAACACCTAGAAAGGAATGATCTCATCAACAGCAGCCAGCATGGTTTCAGGGACGGGAAATCCTGTGTCACAAACCTACTGGAGTTCTATGACATGGTGACAGCAGTAAGACAAGAGAGAGAGGGGTGGGTGGATTGCATTTTCTTGGACTGCAAGAAGGCGTTTGACACAGTTCCACACAAGAGATTGGTGCAAAAACTGGAGGACCAAGCAGGGATAACAGGGAAGGCACTACAATGGATCAGGGAATACTTGTCAGGAAGACAGCAGCGAGTCATGGTACGTGGCGAGGTGTCAGAGTGGGCACCTGTGACCAGCGGGGTCCCGCAGGGGTCAGTCCTAGGACCAGTGCTGTTTCTGGTATTTGTGAACGACATGACGGAAGGAATAGACTCTGAGGTGTCCCTGTTTGCAGATGACGTGAAGTTGATGAGAAGAATACACTCGATCGAAGACAAGGCAGAACTACAAAGGGATCTGGACAGGCTGCAGACCTGGTCCAGCAATTGGCTCCTGGAGTTCAATCCCACCAAGTGCAAAGTCATGAAGATTGGGGAAGGGCAAAGAAGGCCACAGACGGAGTACAGTCTAGGGGGTCAGAGACTACAAACCTCACTCAAGGAAAAAGATCTTGGGGTGAGTATAACACCAGGCACATCTCCTGAAGCGCACATCAACCAAATAACTGCTGCAGCATATGGGCGCCTAGCAAACCTCAGAACAGCATTCCAACATCTTAATAAGGAATCGTTCAGGACCCTGTACACCGTATACGTTAGGCCCATATTGGAGTATGCGGCACCAGTTTGGAACCCACACCTAGCCAAGCACGTAAAGAAACTAGAGAAAGTGCAAAGGTTTGCAACAAGACTAGTCCCAGAGCTAAGAGGTATGTCCTACGAGGAGAGGTTAAGGGAAATCAACCTGACGACACTGGAGGACAGGAGAGATAGGGGGGACATGATAACGACATACAAAATACTGAGAGGAATTGACAAGGTGGACAAAGACAGGATGTTCCAGAGATTGGACACAGTAACAAGGGGACACAGTTGGAAGCTGAAGACACACATGAATCACAGGGATGTTAGGAAGTATTTCTTCAGCCACAGAGTAGTCAGTAAGTGGAATAGTTTGGGAAGCGATGTAGTGGAGGCAGGATCCATACATAGCTTTAAGCAGAGGTATGATAAAGCTCACGGCTCAGGGAGAGTGACCTAGTAGCGATCAGTGAAGAGGCGGGGCCAGGAGCTCGGACTCGACCCCCGCAACCTCAACTAGGTGAGTACAACTAGGTGAGTACACCTACAACAGGCCTAGTGTCTAATCGACATGTGCCTAGGACAAAATGGTAACTAACTAACTAACACACGTGAAGCAGTATCGCTGAATAGTGCTCCCAGGATATAGCGTTCTAGTGGCTGTCCTAAGATATTATTAGCGGTCATCGTAGGTGAGTGAATCAGTGAACATACCTACAAGAGTGTAACAGCTTTCAAGAGTGCGAATAATGTGATAAGATCAAGAATTTTTACAATTTAGATTTGAATGAATTGTGAGTGAGGGAGGGTAGCAGTCAGCTGATCAGGCTACTGGCCGCAGTGTTGACACAAAATATCCAAACAGTTAATTGGGTTAACGGTGTGATCTGAACTATTAACAAATACATATGTTAGTTGGTTATAACAGCAGTGTAGTGATAAGGTCATGAAAGAGTGATTAAGTAAATACTGAAAGTAAGAAAAAATTAGTCAATCCCCAGCTGTTGGTGTTGTGAATGTAGCTAACATCATCAGACTTGTTATGACCATAATACTGTACTAAAGAAAAAAGAGGGAATACCAAGTCTTAAAAGAAAAAGAAAATAAAAACTTGAATGCATGATAAAGTTCCTGAAGGAGTTACAAAATTGAAGGAGTTGATAGCAGCCGACCAACAGGAACCTCCATTGTTGTGCAGACATCACTTGCCTTTTTGTGGTTAATTTTGGTTAGTGTCTAAAGTCTCAGTGTCTCGCCCTGCTGGTTGTATGCTATAACATCTCTCACTCCCTATTTCAGTACCAGGAGATAGATAGTGGTTAGTAAATTATCTAAATATCGCCAGGTAAGAAGAATTGAGACACTTATGCAACACATGGGAATCTTTATTGAAGAAACGTTTCGCCACACAGTGGCTTCATCAGTCCAATACAAAGTAGAAATGGGTAAGGAGAGTAGAAGTTTTGAGGTAATCAGTCCCTCAACCTGGAATCGATGTGTTCAGTCCATCACTCTTGTAGGAAGTGCAGCACAGGGCCAGAGAGGTGGCTTACATACTGCGGTGAGATGAGTCCAAGCAGGAGGCGGCGGGATCACAGTTGGACCTGCCACTAGTGTAAGTAGGTTGTCGTCCAAAGGTTGGGCAAGCGTTGAAGTCTTTGTACCAAGATCCCATGATGTTGCAGTGTCTGACAGATGTGATGAATGGTTTTGAAAACCGACAAGTTGAAGAATTGAGACACTTATGCAACACATGGGAATCTTTATTGAAGAAACGTTTCGCCACACAGTGGCTTCATCAGTCCAATACAAAGTAGAAATGGGTAAGGAGAGTAGAAGTTTTGAGGTAATCAGTCCCTCAACCTGGAATCGATGTGTTCAGTCTTAATAATAACAGATTCAATCTTTCCATCCGGATATCAAATCCTCAGGAAAGACAGAGGGAGGAGAGGGGGAGGAGTTGCACTGCTCATTAAAAACCAGTGGGGGGGTTGAGAAAATGGAAGGAATGGATGGCACGGGCGAAAGGGACTACTTAGTAGGAACAATCCAGTCTGAGGGACATAAGGTGATAATTGCAGTAATGTACAACCCACCACAGAACTGCAGGAGGCCAAGAGAAGAATACGATGAGAGCAACAGAGCAATGGTCGACACACTAGCCGAGGTGGCCAGGAGAGCACACATGGGGGGAACAAAGTTACTAGTTATGGGTGATTTCAATCACAAGGAGATTGACTGGGAAAACCTGGAGCCCCATGGGGGTCCCGAAACATGGAAAGCCAAGATGATGGATGTGGTACTGGAAAACCTCATGTATCAACATGTTAGAGACACTACCAGAGAGAGAGGAGAGGATGAACCAGTAAGACTGGACCTTGTATTCACCTTGAGTAGTTCTGACATCGAGGATATCATGTATGAAAGGCCCCTGGGAGTTAGTGATCATGTGGTTCTGTGCTTCGACTACATAGTTGAGCTCCAAGTGGAGAGAGCAGCAGGAATAGGGTGGGAAAAAACCAAACTGCAAAAGGGGGAACTACTCAGGCTTGAGGAACTTCCTTCAAGACATTCAGTGGGAGAGGGAACTGACAGGAAAACCAGTACAAGAAATGATGGACTATGTGGCAACAAAATGCAAGGAGGCAGAGGAGAGGTTTGTTCCAAAGGGAAACAGAAATAATGGGAAGAAAAGAACGAGTCCTTGGTTCACCCAAAGGTGTAGGGAGGCAAAAACTAGGTGTACTAGAGAATGGAAAAGGTACAGAAGACAGAGAACTCAGGAAAATAAAGAGATTAGCCGAGGAGCCAGAAACGAATATGCACAGATAAGAAGGGAGGCTCAGCAGCAATACGAAAATGACATAGCAACGAAAGTCAAGACTGACCCGAAGCTGTTGTACAGCCACATCAGGAGGAAAACAACAGTCAAGGACCAGGTAATCAGACTGAGGAAGGGTGATGGGGAATTCACAAGAAACGACCGGGAGGTATGTCAGGAGCTCAACACAAGATTTAAAGAAGTATTTACAGTGGAAACCAGTAGGACTCCAGGAAATCAGAGCAGGGGGGTGCACCAGCAAGTGCTGGATGAGGTACATATAACCGAGGAGGAGGTGAAGAAGCTGCTATGCGAACTTGACACCTCAAAGGCGGTGGGACCAGACAACATCTCTCCGTGGGTCCTTAAAGAGGGAGCAGAGACATTGCGTGTACCACTGACAAAGATCTTCAACACATCATTTGAAACTGGGCAACTCCCCGAGGTATGGAAGATGGCAAATGTAGTCCCAATTTTTAAAAAGGGAGACAGACATGAGGCACTAAACTACAGACCTGTATCACTAACGTGTATAGTATGCAAGGTCATGGAGATCATCATCAGGAGGAGAGTGGTGGAGCACCTGGAAAGAAACAAGTGTATAATTGACAACCAGCATGGTTTCAGGGAGGGAAAATCCTGTGTCACAAACCTATTAGAGTTTTATGACAAGGTGACAGAAGTAAGACAAGAGAGAGAGGGGTGGATCGACTGCATTTTTTTGGACTGCAAGAAAGGCCTTCGACACAGTTTCTCACAAGAGGTTACTGCAAAAGCTAGAGGATCAGGCACACATAACAGGAAAGGCACTGCAATGGATAAGAGAATGCCTTACAGGGAGGCAACAACGAGTCATGGTACGTGACGAGGTGTCAAAGTGGGCGTCTGTGACAAGCGGGGTTCCACAGGGGTTAGTCCTTGGACCTGTGCTGTTCTTGGTATATGTGAATGACATAACGGAAGGGATAGACTCAGAAGTGTCCTTGTTTGCGGACGATGTGAAGTTAATGAGAAGAATCAAATCGGATGAGGATCAGGCAGGACTACAAAGAGACCTGGACAGGCTACAAGCCTGGTCCAGCAACTGGCTCCTTGAGTTTAACCCCGCCAAATGCAAAGTCATGAAGATTGGGGAAGGGCAAAGAAGACCGCAGACACAATATAGTTTAGATGGCCAAAGTCTGCAAACCTCACTCAAGGAAAAAGATCTGGGGGTGAGTATAACACCGAGCATATCTCCTGAGGCGCACATCAATCAGATAACTGCTGCAGCATACGGGAGCCTGGCAAACCTACGGATAGCGTTCCGATACCTCAGTAAGGAGTCGTTCAAGACTCTGTATACCATTTACGTCAGGCCCATACTGAAGTATGCAGCACCAGTTAGGAATCCACACCTAGTCAAGCACGTCAAGAAATTAGAGAAAGTGCAAAGGTTTGCAACAAGACTAGTCCCAGAGCTACGGGGATTGTCCTACGAAGAAAGGTTGAGGGAAATTGGCCTGACGACACTGGAGGCCAGGAGGGTCAGGGGAGACATGATAACGACATACAAAATACTGCACGGAATAGACAAGGTGGACAAAGACAGGATGTTCCAGAGATGGGACACAGACACAAGAGGTCACAATTGGAAGTTGAAGACTCAGATGAATCAAAGGGATGTTAGGAAGTATTTCTTCAGTCATAGAGTAGTCAAGCCGTGGAATAGCCTAGAAAGTGAAGTAGTGGAGGTGGGAACCATACATAGTTTTAAGGCGAGGTATGATAAAGCTCATGAAGCAGGGAGAGAGAGGACCTAGTAGCAATCAGTGAAGAGGCGGGGCCAGGAGCTATGACTCGACCCCTGCAACCACAAATAGGTGAGTACACACACACACTGCCTGGTATAGATAACACAAGAGATGCTCATGAATAATTAATCGGATTATCAGGGCAGATTATGTCGCGGTTCTGGGCAATTATCATCTCACGGGCGGATGTGGTATTTACACCCCACAATTATCTAACATTTTCCATACTTGCACTCAGATTGTTGTATAATCAGCAGACACGGGAATGATTGCCTGGTGTTGATCTCCTAGGATATTTTATTACATTATAGATTACATTACTGGGCGTTAAACCTCTGACTGCTTTGTAGTGTTTATGTACATATTAGATGTGGTAATTATATTTATCATTACGTTTGACGAGTTTGAACTGATTATATTACAGGTGATTACGCTCAATAATAACCCACATGGAGATAGGAATTCTGAAAATTGACTGATCTGTATATTTCGACCCCCTTCTGGGATCTGCAGCTGAAGAGGATCCCAGAAGGGGATCGAAATACAGCTCAATCTTCTGAGTTTCTGTCTTCATGTGGGTTATTACTGAGCACTGACAAGTGTTCATTACACTTTAGTTATTCACATGTGGCAATATTTGTGATTATATTCTACTTTATGTTTCAGATTACTTTATGGTTAAAGGAAGAAAACAAAAAACGTCACAATACCGTGGCTGAAACAATTCTCCAACAACTCAGCAGAGAAACCTGAAGACGACAAAGTCTGTGCCCGGTGAAATGTACACTAGATTCTCTTAGTATGCTTCTCCTGTCAAGAAAAGTGTTCTAGTTATTCTCTTGTTCCACGTTCCCCCCATCTATGGTCTTCAATTTCTCGACTCTGCAATCATCAGTCTTTGCAACTCTTCTTCTCTCCTTGTCTATCCTCCCAGTGTTATAAATTCTGTCTTCTTTCATTCTAAACGGACTTACTCACTCACTCTCTCTCTCTCTCTCTCTCTCTCTCTCTCTCTCTCTGTCCCAAATTCGCTTCTCTTGTTAAAACTCCCATTCTTTACATTTCCTGCGTTTCCAGCCTTCAGATTCTCAACAACACCCTCCGACCTCTAGATATCAAACTTGCTTTCCGTCACACTAATAGCCTTCACACTTATTTTATTCCCGCTTCTCCTGTCACTGAGGCTTCCAGTGTCTACTCTATTTCCTGCTCCTTTTGCCCCCTCCAATATTCCGGTTAAAAAACCACTCGTATATCTAATTACATTATACTCGTATATCTAATTACATTATAGATATTACCTTTATTACATTATACGTAACTACTTATGATTACATTATGTGTGATTTGCGATTAAATTTGGTTATATATGATGCTCTGGTGGCCTGGTGGTTAACGCTCTCGCTTCACACGGCGAGGGCCTGGGTTCGATTCCCAGCCAGAGTAGAAACATTGGACGTGTTTCTTTCCACCTGTTGTCTATGTTCCCCATCAGTAAAATGGGTACCTGGGTGTTAGTCGACTGGTGTGGGTCGCATCCTGGGACACTGACCTAAGGAGGCCTGGTCACAGACCGGGCCGCGGGGGCGTTGACCCCCGGAACTCTCTCCAGGTATATTGAAATGTTATCATACTTAGTTATATTTTTTCGTTACATCAGGAACTGTTACATTTCTGTGTTGCTTGTAGGCACCACAAGAAGTTAAACCCATTTACCCTTGTTTGCGATAAGTGTAAGCGTTCGTAAGTGTAAATGTTCCTGTGTGTTTGTAGGTGTTCGTATGGGCAAGTGTTAGCAAGTGAAAACTTTCACCAAACAGCGTTCGTAAGTGTAGATGCGCATCGGAAAACGTTCGGCAGGTTAAAGTGTTCGTAAATGCGAATCTCAGAAGCATTTCCTGGTCCATTCCGATAGCGAAACCAGACGAGGAAGCTCCCTCAATGACTCCATAACTCTTGACTTTAATTACCATTATCCGGCTGGAGGAGAAGTCATTAAGACTGACCTGATCTCCGACATGCAACTAGAAGCCATGATGCTTATATAAACATTTATACAAAGGATTGTACTCTACGGCACAGGATGGATAGTATATTCACGCCTATTAAATACCCGCAGGTGTTAACGTAACAATCTAAATAATAATAAAATTAAAAAAAAAAAAATAGTAATAATATAGAACGTCCAGTGATTATCGAAGAAACAGAACATCCACTCATTTTTTGTGTGTTGACATACTTATGACCCGTTGGATAAAATGCATTTTTTTCCTTGGGTGGGCGCCTCAAGTGGTGGGTGTGTTTTCTTGCAAGTTCTCTCATGTTTGAGAATGTGGCATTAACTCAGAAGTTTGCCTCAGCAATTACTACTTTGCAGGAGTAAAACAAGTTGTGTGTGTGTGTGTGTGTGTGTGTGTGTTGCAGAGAGAGAGAGAGAGAGAGAGAGAGAGAGAGAAATCGCTGGCCCACAGATAGCTCTAACTTCATCCTGTTCCCTACTTGTATACATGTCTCAACTATAAAAAAAGACTTTCAAATGAGCTGATCTAGGTAACAGCTCTTTAGCTTGTAAATAAAGTTAGGACTTTTAAACCTAACCTTGTCAAATCCAATGTAGAGAGAGAGAGAGATGCCAAGGAGGCACCAGAGAAACCATCTTCCACTACCCACCAAACCTATGCCCTACAACACGCCACACGTTGTTGAATAACACAGGTATGTAACACCTGCGTATCTTAAGTATTCAGACATTTCTGCAACCCAGGTGTTACACACGAATCTTATTCGTGAACCTTCTTGCTCTCTCAAACCTCCTCACAGTAAGATAACGGGAGCCACTCACTGCTGACACAACACATCTCAAGCGAAAATTTTTTTGCGGTCAGCCTTTTTCTCATGGTCACCGAAAATCTAAGTACATGAGCGAAACGATTCATGAAAAGTAGCAACTCTCTCGGTTAGTTGGTTAGTCAAAACCTATCAACTGGACGAGGGCTATTAAGGCTATGCCTGTTCACCACCAATCAGGAGGACTTTAATCTGTAAAATAAGCATTAAATCAAAATACCAGGTAAGAGAAGTAATAAGAGCTACGGAAGAAATACAACGTGAACGAAGATGGATGGATCGAAGTGTAATCAGTAAACGATAAATCAAGAAACCACAAAGAATATCGTTAAAAAAGGGAGAGAGAAGATACAGGAACAGACACATGCAAAACAAAGACGAATGAGAGATACGTGACTGCGGCGAAGCGCAACATACAAAACAATGAAAAATATAAAAGAAATGAACACTCTAGCAACCAGTCACCAGAACCAATCACATGGATTTAAAAGAACACAACAATCAATCACATGAATTTAAAGACAATCACATTAATTTAAAGACACAACAATCATTCACATGAATTTAAAGACAACAATCAATCACATGAATTTAAAGACACAACAATCAATCACAGGAATTTAAAAAGACAATAACCACTCACATAGTCACTGAAAGAAACTATAGAGCAGGAGAAACTAATTATAATTTTTGAGTCAGTTCAAAAGTTGATTATAAAAGTTGAAACATAAGATTATTAAATATATACATACATTGTGGGAACCCCGTAGCCTCGGAGAAATACATAACAAAGGCATCGACTAAGAATATTTGGATGTCTTCTTGAACTCGATTGGATATTCAACTTCTCGAAGCACTCCTTTTTTTTTTTTTTTTTTTTTTTTACCAATAAGTGAAGGTATATTTTGTATTACGTTATATATATATAAACTTATTTAAAATATATTTACTTGGATTAGGCTAAATTAAATTGCGCTTGTGATTTATAAAGTTTTTATCTTTGCATAACTGGGGTGATTTATAAAGTTTTTATTACAAATATATCTGGGGTGACTGAGAAAGTGTTAACTCAAACATAACAGGAATCTTCTAAAAAAATACCCCTTGATGTTGATGTTGGTGAGGGGCTCTTGATTTAGGGAATTGGATCTGTGCTCCAGTTCCCCGAATTAAGCCTGAATGCCTTCCACATCCCCCCCCCCAGGCGCTGTATAATCCTCCAGGTTTAGCGCTTCCCCCTTGATTATAATAATAATAATAATTCTAAAAAAATATATAAAAAAATAAAAAAAATTATGTTTACAACACATTTACCTCCTCTAAGTAAGGATGTTAAGAGATCGAGACGTGGACTCAACAAAAGCTTGTTCCGCAGTGTATTTTTTGTAAATTATTGTCATTCATTACACCTGTGCTTTCACTGACACTCCCACACAGTTCCCGGCACTCTTTACCCCTGGATCTCTGGCACCCTTTACCGCTGAACCTCTGGCACTTTTTCGCCTTTTGAGGTGATGAAACCCACCAATCAATATCAAGGATCATGACGTATCTGACCAATCAAAAGCCCAGTTGACAATTATTCATTCACTTTGAAGCCGCGTGTGGTGCATGCGTGCGTGTGGTGCCTAGGTGTGTATGGTGCTTGCGTGTGTATCCGTGTAATGACACAGACGTCATCACTAAGTTGACTCAGCAAGGGCTGCTTCATAACGTAGCTCGTGGATCCTCCTCTTGAATGCTAAAGAATAACTTTACCGACTCCTTGCCTTCAGGGCCCTATCATACCTTCTCGTAAAGCTATGTAGGCTGTCTCCACAGGCTTGTCATCAACCTCATTCCACTCGTGTATCACTATAAAATTGAAGAGTTTCTTGAAGTGCCTGAGTCTCTTCTCTACAGCACCGCCGTCAACACCTTGTCAGCCACTACTTTAATGTGAACATTTTTCCCGGGCGTCGATCATGCTCATCTGAATTTTCACGAAAACCCGCACTTAGAGGAGGAACCTTTTGACGATGTTTCGATCCCTCTGGAACCACTGTTGAGTCATAAACAACAAAAAGGCACAATACCGTGACTGGAACAATACACAAATAACCGGTACATAGGAGAGAGAAGCTTACGACGACATTTCGGTCCGACTTGGACCATTTACAAGTCACATCTATTGACTTGTAAATGGTGCAACTCTGACCGAAACGTCGTCATAAGCTTCTCTCTAAAATGTGTGGTTATCTGTGTCAAATCTAACCTAACCTAATGCCACGCCATTAGGTTAGGTTCGGTAAGATTTGTCAGGAAACAGGACACTTATTTCCTGACGCGGATCTTATTTATATGATGACCCGCCACCGGAGCTTTTGGTCATCTAACCGAGGCCTTCCACTGGCTTACCGGTCCTCCCCTTTAAAAATTAAGGTTAAGATTATAACCAACCACGGCACTGTGACCTTGCATTCATTATGTGCATTTTCATTGACCGACCAATTCTACCAGTCATCGTGTGGTCAAAGGTAATGTGAGAATCCAACTAATTTGTTACCTCATTTTTTTGTACATAATTCTACATTCTTCACATTATGTCCTTGTATTGATAGAGCCACTGGCTGGCGAAACGTCTACATATAAAGTTACCCAGATGTTTCACATGTGTCTGATTCTTCACCACTTTATTCCTGTTTGAATCATAGTGTTAGCATTAATTTCCTGATAAAATAAAAAAAAAATTGTCTATTCCTCCAAATACAGTTTAAGTGGCAGTAAGGTCTCCACTGGTTTGTGTTTGATTGCGGCAGACGAATCTCTGTTGGTTATGACTGAATTAAAAAAATTGTTAGCCATGTCATACCCGTTCTTCAAGCTGTGTATGGATTGTGCAATTATCACTCTCTTGTGCAGTTCATTCTTCTTTTTTTATAACCCTTGAAGATGAAGAAATACTTCCTGGCAGCTCTTCAGAATATATATATATATATATATATATATATATATATATATATATATATATATATATATATATATATATATATGCATACGCTTCCTTTGTAACTAGGACGATTTTAGCAGTGTCCAGGAGGGCGGTGTGGGTAGAATCATTGTCAATATTTCATGGCCTCACCCCCCGTGTTTCAGCATCACACCTCACTCACGCACACTCCAGCAAGCACAATTAAAGCACCCAAAAATAGCGACAAGAAGAGTGTTCTAAATTCTCCCTCACCCACCTACACACACACACACACACACACACACACACACACACACACACACACACACACACACACACACACACACACACATGCACACACACACACACACACACACACACACACACACACATAGTAATGATTAATTCCTGGTTTGTTTTGATGATTTCACACTTGGAGGGATTGAGGATGAACCCAAAGCTTCTGCCTGTGTCTTCAAAACTTTGATATACTTTTGAAGCTCTTCATATCAAAGGTGGCAGGGACTCTTCAGGTTTGCTGTCACCAGCTGAAATGAAGGGAAAAAGACTGGGGAACCGATCCCTAACGGCTGGCAAGACCACATGTCTTTTTACCATATTAAACTCATATCTAAAGGCTACTTTGACTAAGGCCTTGTCTTCTGGTCAGTCCCTTCCCACATGGGCTGTGTCATCACTGCCTCGAGAGACCCTAAACACAGTTGGTGTGGCTGGGGTAAACTGGCAGCTTCTAGGCAAATGTTTCTTACTGCTGCTTTGGCAACTAGATGGCAAAGAGTGTTACCAACAGCAATGAGTCTGATTCCGCCCAGCCAGGCAGTTGTTGACGAAGGTTGTTAACTCAGAAAGAAGAATTGATGCAGATGTGCCAATTACTGGATTTACAATCTCTTTGAGGTGTTATGGTTGAATTCCAGTGTAATCTTATGCAGATCCTGCTAGAAATGACACTAATGCCTTGTAGACTTCTGATTCTGGCAAAAATTAGTTGTCCAGTGATGAGGTCTTCCTCAGGGTTGTTGTTGACGACTATAGTGTCCCTTGTTGGGTGCGCTGTCTCTTTGTGCTTGGGCTGTGGCAACTGTTTAAACCTAGTATTTTCTTACACTTATTACATAGTCCATTATCTTGCTGTTGAAAACAGATATTGAAGTCTCCCAGTATTACTGTCTCGCAATTGTTATCAATTATTGACAAAACTCTTGAAAAGTTTGCTAAGAACTGGTCATGGGTGGGAGGGCGGTAACTAGTTCCTACTAAGATGAGTTTGGTCTTGAGAAGCAGCACTTCAAATCATAGAATATCCAGTTTATTGTCATTCAGATCAGGTCTTGTGTTGTAGACTAAGCAATTTCTTATGTAGGCACATACTCCACCACCTTTTCTATTGCTATCTAAGCATTTTATATTGTAACCTTCCATTTTGACCTCATCGTCAGTCACCGTGTCATCCAACCATCATTCAGAGATGAATCTAACTGTCGCCTTAGTTCTGTTAGCTAGAATCCTAATCCCTGTCAATTTTGGAAAAAGTGATCTCGCATTGACATGAATAAAGGGAAGGCTTATTTTCATAAAACAGTCATAATCATTACTAAGGGCAAGGGGTTATTTATATTAAAATTTGGTAAATCATTGTCATCACGTTAGTAAAGCAAATTCATTCATGGTTTGGTTTACTTCTATGAGGCCTGGACTCAGACCGGACAGCGGAGGCGTTGACCCCTAACTAACACACACACACACATGCACACACACATACATACACACACACATACACACACACACATACACACACACACACACACACACACACACACACACACACACACACACATACATACACACACATACACACACAGACATACATACACACACACACACACACACACACATGCACACACACACACACACATACACACATACATACATACACACACACACATACACACATATACACACACACACACACACACACACACAATACTTAAGATGAGGCTAGAGTTTTGGCTTAGGTTTCGACTTAACTCTTGACTGAAATTAGGATAAATTAGTCAGGAGACTTAAGTTAGGAAAGGGGATAAAGAATGGAAGAATATGGGGAATCAATCTGATATGGAAGAAGAGGGAATATAGAGACCAGATATGGTGAAAAATAAAGGAGATGAAGGAGAGGGAGAGAAAAGACAGAATTGGTAAAAACAATATATATAACGAGTGAGAATGTTGGGAAACAGAAGATGAGAAGTCGAAAAAAATAATGGAGAGAGAGAGAGGAAGAAAGAGGGAGGAGGGGGGTTGTCATGAGACAGCTGGAGGAAAAACGCTCAAGGTAAACAGGTTTTGCTGTCATAATCTACATGAATAAAACTGCGAAGAGGCTGCCGCCTCTGTTACCGGTGTAAGTGCAGTATGACACTCACATTTGTAAGTATAGAAGGTGTGATCCCTGACATTAAGTGGCACTAGTACTAGTGCCTATTACCAGGTGTGCACTATCTCTCTCTTTAATATTCCTCTATTACACTAGGTGACGTAGGTGTCACCTCTTACACTAGGTGATGTGTCACCTCTCTTACACTAGGTGACGTAGGTGTTACCTCTCTTACACTAGGTGACGCAGGTGTCATCTCTCTTACACTAGGTGGCGTAGGTGTCACCTATCCTACACTAGGTGACAAATCACCTCTCTTACACTAGGTGACGTAGGTGTCACCTCTCTTACACTAGGTGACGTAGGTGTCACCTCTCTTACACTAGGTGACGTAGGTGTCACCTCTCTTACACTAGGTGACGTAGGTGTCACCTCTCTTACACTAGGTGACGTGTCATATCTCTTACACTAGGTGACGTAGGTGTCATCTCTTACACTAAGTGACGCAGGTGTCATCTCTCTTACACTAGGTGGCGTAGGTGTCACCTCTCTTACACTAGGTGGCATAGGTGTCACCTATCCTACACTAGGTGACAAATCACCTCTCTTACACTAGGTGACGTAGGTGTCACCTCTCTTTCACTAGGTGGTGTAGGTGTCACCTCTCATACATTATGTGACGTAGGTGTCACCTCTCTTATACTAGGTGGCGTAGGTGTCACCTCTCTTACACTAGGTGGCGTAGGTGTCAACTCTTACACTAGGTGGCGTAGGTGTCAACTCTTACACTAGGTGGCGTAGGTGTCAACTCTCTTACACTAAGTGGCGTAGGTGACACCTCTCGTACATTATGTGACGTAGGTGTCACCTCTCTTACACTAGGTGGCGTAGGTGTCAACTCTTACACTAGGTGTCGTAGGTGTCAACTCTCTTACACTAGGTGGCGTAGGTGTCAACTCTTACACTAGGTGGCGTAGGTGTCAACTCTTACACTAGGTGTCGTAGGTGTCAACTCTCTTACACTAGGTGGCGTAGGTGTCAACTCTTACACTAGGTGGCGTAGGTGTCAACTCTTACACTAGGTGGCGTAGGTGTCAACTCTTACACTAGGTGGCGTAGGTGTCAACTCTTACACTAGGTGGCGTAGGTGTCAACTCTTTTACACTAGGTGGCGTAGGTGTCACCTTTCTTACACTAGGTGACGTAGGTGTCACCTCTCTTACACTAGGTGACGTAGGTGTCACCTCTCTTACACGAGGTGGCGTATGTATCACCTCTCCTACACTAGGTGTCAAGGTGTTGCAACCCCTGAATGGGTTGCAGTGATTATGTATATATATAATTATTACCTTTTCATTTAATTTTACATTGCTTATATTTGCGATAATAGCTAAATCGTAAATGTATTGCTTTATATTGTTATTTGACGTAGTTATGTTCTTAGGTAGGATGTAACATATTATGTGCTCAGTTCAAGTCTTGATTATCTAACTACTGTAATTATCGCTGTTTGCTCGTTATATTGCCGGCTTCTTGCTGGGCGACTGCTGCCCACGGAGCTATCACGTGATCGAGGGGGGGGGGGTCCTCACCTCGCCTGAAGTATTCAGTCTGCTCTAGACTCTCTTGGTGGTCGGACAGATTATCTGTCTCATTATTCTTGTTAGTTCTGTAGAATTCTGTTCACAGAACATTGTATAGACTTAGTGATTTTCGACGTTGTATTGAGGTTGTGTGTCTCATAGACACTCTGAGTAACTCAGGTCCTGAGCTATAATTTCTCACTTAACTTGTACTGGTTTTTGTGTATTATCACAGTCGGGGATTTTCTTATGCTGAACTTAGATTCAGTAGTATGGGAGTTTTGTAACTTTTGTGGAGGATCTGCAGATGGTCCCTACTTAGTGCCGTTATATTATCTCCTTGTTCCTGATTCTGTGTCGCAGTTGCTTGTTGTATTGCTATTGGGCTTAGCATTCTTTTTATTGTTCAAGCAGACTGTTCTGGTTGCCAGTCGGTCAAGAAGTTAGTTTATTTGAGGACTGTCAGTCACTTGTTTAAGTCTAGTCGAGTCGTGAGACATAGCGAACTACTTAGAGCACTTACACGTATACACACAAACTTGTACATATTTGTAATATCTTATTAAATGTTAATGTACCAGACGGTACTTAAGAATTATAAATGTGATATGTGCTTTCAGCACAATACTATTGTATACGAGAGAGATTAATATTATTTTGATTACTGTGATTAATTTAATTTAATTTGATAATATACCTCTAGACTTAATAAATTTATTAAATTTTAATTTCTCTAGTTAGTAGCCTACCAGTTGTAATCCTGAAGCACTATTGAATCATACTGAATTCTAATGGATAATTGGACAAGGATACTGACTACTTGTTACGAAAACCCAGTAACAGGCTGGATGCTAGAAGGGCATTCCTTTCTAGTATTCACTGGAGATCTCTAAGCTTTTAGAATCGCGTTTTTTGTAACACAAGGTATCACTGAATCCTACTTTTAGTAACTAAAATACCTCTTTAGTTTTTCTATATATCTGCACTGGTGAGAGTATCGTGCTGGTACTGTGTACTCGAGTACTGGACTTACGATAATTGTGCTTTATGAATGGAGTTCACACATCAGCCAACCTTACACACGTCAGTCTAATCTGATTGCTGTGTGTGTCTCGGGAGATAGGTTTGTGATATTGTTTACCCCTTATTCCTTGCACGGTGTCTGAGCCTCGTGTACATTAATACCAATTTGCCTTGGTTTTCTTAATCGAAGCAATAATCCTCATTACTGTGCACATCTAAGGATTGAACACTAAGAGCCACGTGCTGAAAGTTGTTGAAACCTAACCTTCTACGTAAAGCCATGGTCATTTTTATAACCGTCTCATATATATATATATATATATATATATATATAATGAGGTTATAAAAATGTGTGTGTAAATAGGTACGTGAACGGTTCTTCCCTAACCCTCTGGTATCAATCTCTCACTTGAAGACTTCATTTATATACACTTGAAGACTTAAACTGGACGATGCAGATTCTAGTCTCGCTTGTAAATGATACTACGGTGCAACGTCTCTGTCAGTTATGAGGATGAGGAACAAAATGGGGGCCGAATATTGTATCTTGGGATACAGAGCTTTTCATTGTAGCAGTCTTTGACTTAATTCTGTTTACTATTAATCTTTCCGCTCTATTGGTTAGAAATTTATAATTCCATCTGCTCACTTTTCTAGCTTTTCCTTTTGCACGCACTTAGTGCAATATTACACCATGATTGTACTTGTCGAAGGCTTTTGCAAAGTCTGTCTATACTGCACCTATATTCTCTTTGTCCTCCAGTGCATCCAGGTCTATAACAAAGTGGTCCAGTAGTTGCGAGAGGCAGGGGCGACCTGCTCTAAACCCAAGTTTATGTGTGCATGTGTCTGTGTATACGTGTGCATGTGTATGTTTATGTTTATGTGTGTGTGTGTGTGTGTGTGTGTGTGTGTGTGTGTGTGTGTGTGTGTGTGTGTGTGTGTGTGTGTGTGTGTATGCGTGTGTATTTGTGCGTGTGCGTGTGATCCCGGAAGCACTCACTGAGTTACATATTGTAACAGGTGGTAACCCTTGTCTCGCCTACACTCCAGGATCCCACACACTCCTTTACCTCCACTTCCCACTCACGTCCCTCTTATGTCCCTCTCATCGCATTCATTCCCTCACATCCTTTCCATTACGTCCCTTTCACTATCCCTCTCAACACACACACAAGATTATGCAATTTAACCACAATAAACAAATTTCAAACGTATATGTGATCAATCACATTCTTTGTATTCTAAAGTCTTTGAAATTATTCCCTATTCAAACTCCAGAATGCAGTTTTCATTTCGTCATTCTTAAACATGCCAATGATCTGATTCCGTGGGGCAGATCTGACATAAATATATATATATATATATATATATATATATATATATATATATATATATATATATATATATATATATATTGTCGTGCCGAATATGTAAAACTGGTCAATTAGCAAGAACTCCTTTAAAATTAAGTCCTTTCTGATATTTTCTCTTATACGTTTAAATATATATTTTTTCATTAATGTCAATGTAAAAAATTTTAATTTTGCACCAAAAGAATCTTAGAAAACTTGTCTAACCTTATTATAACAAGAACAATTTATTTTAGCCTATCCCAACTAAATATAATTTAGATTTGTTTACAATAATTTAATACTAAACAAACACAGTGAAATATATTTTTTTCGTTAGGTTCAGAATGATTTTGGCGAAATTATTGCATAAACAAATTTTCACTTGTCCTATATGGCAAGATGAGCGTTGCTGTTTAAGCCAAGATCGCAAGTTCTGCCTATTCGGCACGACATTATATATATATATATATATATATATATATATATATATATATATATATATATATATATATATATATTATATATATATATATTAGATTGTGTAGTCATCTATTCGTAGTTACAGGTACCGCGGATTACTGGCTGAACTTTATGCAAGGATGCAGCTTAAAACAGACGACTAACATCCAGGTACCTAGTTACTGCTACATTGAGGCCGCAGGTAGTTAGGTAGCGGGATTAAAAACCACCTTGACTAAGTAGAGCATTAAGCTCTCGTTGCAGTAAAATACAACACACTTTAAGCTATCAAAGGTAAAATAAACTATCACGAATAAACCACACAATTCAAATATTATCACATTAAGTTAAAATATAAAAAATGCCAGTAAAAATTTGATTAAAGTGCCAGTGTCAAACGACTCTCCTACAAAGTTCCCCGAGGTCCCAACAGGCACCCCGGTAATTACACACATCGATAGGTAAGGGAACTTTAAAATGTGTTCCCCAGTCAGATGTACACTACAAACTACACAGATGGGAGTGGGAAGGAGCACCTGCAAGCAGGTGCTATAATCAGGATGTGTGCGCCCAGTGCTCAGTCAACAGTCATCTCAAACTGACGATTTTTAAAGTATGAGGGCCAAACACACAAATCCTGCCCAACTCTGTATGACTTGCTGCTGATCTATAGGACCTACCAGGGCCAGCATTTTGGTTAGTTGGTTTGTCAGGTTTAAAAGCTTTCAATAACACGAGGGTCATTATGACTAAATATTACCTGTACACTAGTTACGAATACCCGTTCACTAGTCAACCATACCCGTACACTTGTCAAGAGTACCTGTTCACTAGTCAAAAATACCCGTACACTAATCAAGAACACCCGTACACTAGTTGTGCAAGACAGGTATACAATACCGACAAGATAAAAGTTAAGACACTTGTGCAACATCTGGTTAACTTTATTGTAGACGTTTCGCCATCCAGTGGCTTTATCAATACAGATTCTTGGACATAACAAGAAAACAGAAGAACTATATATAAAAGATGAGGTAATCAGTCCCTCAGCCTTGGAGGTGGTGTTTAGAGCACCGTGGTTGTAGAGATTCTGAAGCAGAGGCAAGGAGACTGGCGCTTATATAGGCGTCAGTGAATAGGGACGTGTAGCAGACGAGGGCATAGTCACTGGTAGGCGGGATTCCCCAGTGGAAGTAGGTCCTACCCAAATTGATGGGTTAGTTGTAGTAGCCGTGAAGAAGGTCACGTAGATGTCCTCTGAACCAAGATTCCATGATGTTGCAGTGCCTGACAGGTTGTGCAAGATAGGTATACAATACCGACAAGATGAAAGTTAAGACGGTATTGTATACCTGTCTTGCACAACCTGTCAGGCACTGCAACATCATGGAATCTTGGTTCAGAGGACATCTACATGACCTTCTTCACGGCTACTACAATTAACCCATCAATTTGGGTAGGACCTACTTCCACTGGGGAATCCCGCCTACCAGTGACTATGCCCTCGTCTGCTACACGTCCCTATTCACTGACGCCTATATATGCGCCAGTCTCCTTGCCTCTGCTTCAGAATCTCTACAACCACGGTGCTCTAAACACCACCTCCAAGGCTGAGGGACTGATTACCTCATCTTTTGTATATAGTTCTTCTGTTTTCTTGTTATGTCCAAGAATCTGTATTGATAAAGCCACTGGATAGCGAAACGTCTACAATAAAGATAACCAGATGTTGCACAAGTGTCTTAATTTTCACCCGTACACTAGTCAAGAATACCTGTACACTAGTCAAGAATACCTGTACACTCGTCAAGAATACCTGTACACTAGTCAAGAATACATGTACACTAGTCAAGAATACCCGTATACTAGTCAAGAACACCCGTACACTGGTCAAGAATACCTAAAATAGGAATTAAAGTGAGATACCCATTTATGGGAGTACATACCCCAGACCACCTAGTGTAGGGTGACTTGTCCATGTGTTTCGCCTCGCCCGGAAATCAAACTCGGCTCCTTTCGGTTGCGTGCCTACTGCTCTAACTACTTAGTCACGATATCTTTTTTTATATATTTTACTCCATGAGAGGAAATGCCATCTCAAGGCTGATATCACTGTACAAAAAAACTCACTCGAGTCTTACTATATTACTCAGTAGTTCCTAGGGTCTTAGATACAGCGAGACACAGTGAGACACAGCTTGATACAAGACACAACGAGACACAGCTTGATACAAGGAAAGACACAACGAGACACGGTGAGACACGGCGAAAGACGCAGTGAGACACAGCTTGAAACAGGGAAAGACGCAGTGAGAAACAGCTTGATACAAGACACAACGAGACACAGCTTGATACAAGACACAACGAGACACAGCTTGATACAAGACACAACGAGAGACAGCTTGATACAAGACACAACGAGACACAGCTTGATACAAGACACAACGAGAGACAGCTTGATACAAGGAAAGACACAACGAGACACGGTGAGACACGGCGAAAGACGCAGTGAGACACAGCTTGAAACAGGGAAAGACGCAGTGAAACACAGCTTGATTCAGGGAAAGACATAGTGAGACACAGCGAGACACAACTTGACACAGGGAGACACAGGAAGACATAGCTTGACACAGGGAAAGATACAGACACAATGAGACACAGAGAGATGTATCCAGACACCTCCAATGAACAATCACATCACACTCAATAAAATATATCACTCGCGAGCTTTCTACGCTCAATGAAATTTTGCCTTGATGCCGAAACTGCTCTTGATCCAAAGAACCAGAGCTACGCTCCCCTTCTCCAGGCGCTACATGACCCCCTACGACTTTACCGCTTTTCACGAAGTGATCTCAGCTACCACAGAATTTAGATCTAAACATAATACTGACCAAAATCTTTAGATAATAATCATAATAATTTAATAATAATAATATATTTAATATTAGTAATAAATTATTATTATTATCCTTTAAGAGCAGCGCCACAGGGGCCTTGGCGGTGAGATTGGGAAGCACAAAAGGAGGCGATATCAGCGCCACAGGTGGTTAGGTGAGGAAGCCGAGAGGTATATTAACTCCCTGGGAGGGAGGGAAAAGGGAGAGAGATAGGGAGACAGGAGGAGGGAGGGAGGAGGGAGGGAGAAGGGAGAGAGGAGGGAGGGAGAAGGGAGAGAGGAGGGAGGGAGAAGGAAGAGAGGAGGGAGGGAGAAGGAAGAGAGGAAGGAGACGAGAGAAAGGAGGGAAGGAGACAGGAGCGGGGAAGGGAGGCAGGAGAGAGGGGGAGGGAGGGAGACGAGAGAAAGGAGGGAGACGAGAGAGAGGAGGGAGACAGAAGAGAGGAGGGAGGGAGAAGGGAGAGAGGGAGGGAGAAGAGAGATGCTACCTACTCATAATCTCTCTCGCCTGGATGCTGTTAGAGCTATCTGTTTATGTGTCCAGATAATCTATTAGTCATGGATTTGGTTGCCACCTACGTAGAGGGAGGGGGAGAGGGAGAGGTGGTAGAAATAAGTGAAGGGTGAAAGGGAGAGAGGGGTATAAATAAAAGGGAGGCGGGGTAGAAGGATGCACAGGGGGAGGGTAAAAGGGAGAAGGGCCGAATAAGAGATAGAAATAAATAAAATAAATTGCAACTGATACATTCACTGATCCCTTGATGTATCATGTGTCCTCCTTAATGCATCTAGGTCCAATTCAAGGGCAAGAAAATGCTCAAATACCCTGAATCAAGAGTCCTTCATAAGCATCAAGGCACCCGGGTTAGTAAAGTAATTTTAAGCAAATTTCTCCATATACGATATTTAGGTTGGATGAGATTATTCTGAATAAACAAAATGCAACCAGCTCTAACCTAACATAACGCTAATATATCCAAAAACAAAAGTACTTAAAGTTGATTGAAGAAAAGGCCTGGATTCGAAACGTGGTCCTGGCATGTAGCAGCCCCAATTACTGAGCCACGAAGCTTACAAAGAGGAAGAATTTACAGTGAAACAATCACGCTCCAGTGCTACAGGATATGTATGCTGAGAGGTGTGTGTCTTTCAGTGTATATACAGAGAGAATTGTATGTCTCTCAGTGTATATACAGAGAATTGTATGTCTCTCAGTGTATATACACAGAGAGGTGTATGTCTCTCAGTGTATATACAGAGAGAATTGTATGTCTCTCAGCGTATACACACAGAGGTGTATGTCTCTCAGTGTATATACACAGAGGTGTATGTCTCTCAGTGCATCTACACAGAGAGGTGTATGTCTCTCAGTGCATATACACAGAGGTGTATGTCTCTCAGTGCATATACACAGAGAGGTGTATGTCTCTCAGTATATATACAGAGAGGTGTATGTCTCTCAGTGCATATACACAGAGAGGTGTATGTCTCTCAGTGCATATACACAGAGAGGTGTATGTCTCTCAGTGCATATACACACAGGTGTATGTCTCTCAGTGTATATACACAGAGAGGTGTATGTCTCTCAGTGTATATACACAGAGGTGTGGGTCTCTCAGTGTATATACACAGAGAGGTGTATGTCTCTCAGTGCATATACACAGAGAGGTGTATGTCTCTCAGTGCATATACACAGAGAGGTGTATGTCTCTCAGTGCATATACACAGAGAGGTGTATGTCTCTCAGTGCATATACACAGAGAGGTGTATGTCTCTCAGTATATATACACACAGACAGCTTAATCCCTACTTCATTATTAAATTTTCTTGACTTGCTGTGAGTTCATTGAGCTGATTTCTCCAGGTTGAGGGACTGACCACCTCAAATACTTTTTCTCCAAGGTTGATGGATTCATTACATCTTTATTTTACTGCTACACCTGCTCCCTCTGTATATGACTGAAGAAGCCTGCTGTGTAGGCGAAACGTGGCCTGGTGGTTAACGCTCTCGCTTCACACGGTGAGGGCCTGGGTTCGATTCCCAGCCAGAGTAGAAACATTGGACGTGTTTCTTTCCACCTGTTGTCTATGTTCCCCATCAGTAAAATGGGTACCTGGGTGTTAGTCGACTGGTCTGGGTCGCATCCTGGGACACTGACCTAAGGAGGCCTGGTCACAGACCGGGCCGCGGGGGCGTTGACCCCCGGAACTCTCTCCCGGTAAACCCAGCTGTTGCACATGTGTCTTAATCTTCAACTTGTCGGAATTTTATATAATTTTCATCATGACAATAGTGTAGTTAATAGGCTTAAAACCCCATTATTCTCGTCACAGTCACACGTCTGACGTTTTTAGGCAAAAGTGATGTAGTGTTGATGAGGAAATAGTGGACAAATACACTAAAGTGGAGTGATACACACTGATAAAGTGGAATGAATGACAGTAGAAATCTTTATTACCCACAACGTTCCCCCCCTCCCACAGGGTGCATAACGCTGTGGGCGTAACGCTGTGAATATTATTAATGTTTTTATTATGTTTATTATTATTAAGACGTTTCACTTAAGTTTTATCAAGTAACTTCATGAAGCTTGAGCGAAACATTGCTTCTCACCACAATTCAAGATGGATCGAGATGTCACTTATGTACACTCGGAACTTGATCACGGTCTGCAACGTGGCGAAACGTCACCACTCTCCATTTTCCAGTTCACCCGCAAATGTTCCAGCCACGGTACCGTGACTTTTGTGAACCGTTTCAGCTACGGTACAGTAACAATTGTTCCAGCCACGGTTTTGTGAGACTTTTATCCTTTTTCAAACTCTCATTATCATGTGTGAAGTGGTAACCATGTTAACGAATGTTTAAAAATATATAAAAATATATAGTGTGTGTAATTTGTACACACACATACACGCACGCACGCACGCACACACACACACACACACACACACACACACACACACACACACACACACACACACACAGGATGAGAGAAACAAAAATGCCTCACAAAAGACAACCTTGCTCTCTGCTGACCCCGACATCAACAAGCTTCTGAAAATATCCCACTACGTTTCGCCCGTTTCAGTTGGTTTAGCACCACATTTCCTGCCTCTGACGATCTGAGCTTCGATCCGAGTCTCTCTCCCTGGCATACTACGAGTAAATCAATCATAACTTCTCTTTCTTTGAGGGTAGATAAGTGAGAAGTGAGAGATGAGGGAGAGATAGCGAGAGAGAGAGAGAAGGAGAGATGATTGCAAGAGGTGGAAGAGCAGTCATCAAAGGTGTGAGCAGCACATACCTGCCATATGTCAGGCAGTCACAACCTGGACATCAGTCCCCTACCTTCCTTCCCCTTCCCCTTTTCTCCCCTCATCCCTCTATTACTGTAACTATCACACAGAACACGGGTAGCAGCACACTGCTGGTGTATCCAATTTCACTAAAAAAAAATTTCTTTCCCATTCTTCTCCTTTTCTTTCAATTTTCCCTTCTCACTAATGATTACCCTCCCCCCATTTTTATACCTTTACTTCCTTCTTATTCTACGTTTCTTCTTCCATCCCATCCCCTCATTTACCCTATTCTCTCATTCCTGGCTTCTATTTTTTCTACATTCGGGATCTGATGATGTTTTAGAACCAGCCGAACCGTTATTCACTTTTAATTTTCGATTTATGGCTATTTTGTGATTCTAGGCATTGTGTACTTTTTACATTTAATTTCCCCGATTTATATTAGTCATTAGTTTTATTCTTTAAGTTAATTAGTTTTGCTTATTATTTCATCTGCTCGACTAATTAAGTTTTCCCTCATTAACTCGCAGAATGAGCTGATATTTAATTATTTCACTAATTAAAGCCTCTCTCTCTCTTTCTCAAGAAGCATGGTGATGTTCAATTTATATAAATATGTATATACATTTATATACACGCGACATTTCTGCAACATCGGTAAGTTTTAAAAATGTGTACCAAACGATTCATTTGCCGAGTGAATGATCGCTGATAGAGTGGTTTCTCTGAGGCCACGGCAGAGGAAGACTGATTATGACTGCCCGTCCTCTGGCATAATAGCTGTTTTCTGAGTGAATTAGGCTAAAAGGAGAGAGACTATGACAATACTGGACTTACATATATAAATAAAGGTACCAGCATCTCTCTAGTCTAGCTCTTTCGTCTTTTATGTAGTGGTAGAAGTTGGAATGGACCAAGAATTAGCGGCAGTACTATTAATGCTAACAGCAGTGAAAGTAACAGTAATGAAGCAATAGTAGTAGTAGTAGTAGTAGTAGTAGTGGTAGTAGTAGCAGCAGCAGCAGCAGCAGCAGCAGCAGCAGCAGCAGCAGCAGCAGCAGCAGAATCAGCAGCAGCAACAACAGCAGCATCAGGAGTATCAGCAGTAGCAGCAGCATCAGCAGTAGTATCAGTAGTAGCAGCAGCATCAGCAGTAATAGCAGCAGCAGCAGTAGCAGCAGCATCAGCAGTAATAGCAGCAGCAGTAGTAGCAGCAGCATTAGCAGTAATAGCAGTAGCAGCAGCATCAGCAGTAATATCAGCAGCAGCAGCAGTAGTATCAGCAGCAGTAATAACAGCTGTTGTAGATGTAATAATACCTATGTGCTCCTGTGCTTCCCTCCACAGGATAGATGTGAGGTACAGTATAAACCAGTCGCTTCGGCAACAAAATCTAAAATCTAGTGTTGAAGGCTCTGTTGAAATGATGGATTGACCAAGTCGGGACGAGAATCGAGATGAGTCGTCTTGGAGGTAGAATGGAGGCTTAACCATCCAAAAGAGTGATGCATACTCAGTGAGACAGTAAACTTCTCTCTTTTACAGTTTTTATTTAATTCCAGCCCTCGAGGGACGTGTGTTCATACTTCAAACTTCTTGGTCGCTTCGTTTACCAAAATCAGCTTATAACTCTTAGTTATCGTAGTCACTCGCTGCTGAGGTAAGCCAGCTGAAGGCCTCAGTCAGATGACCAAAAGCTCCAGCGTCGGATCATCATATGGCTAAGACTCGCGTCAGGAAACACTTGTCCTGTTTCCTGACAAATCTTACCCAAGCTGGGCTATCAACTTTCTTACTGAGTGCCGAGTCAAGTCATGTTGCTTGGAGATCATAATAAGTACCTGTGATAATCTCCCCAACAAGTGTTACATGTTATCTCTTCACCCGGACAGACATAGCTGCACCTGCTCACTGATATACTTTATAGTAGTAACCTTCAGCTCTCTTTCATATATAAATCTTAGCCTGCAGTCTCACGCTATTAATGCTACACAGCGCCGCGAGGCTGATGAATAAGACGCATGTGTAACATATAACATACATATGTGTAACATATGTATTCCCGACACATGTAGATAAATTGTTTACAAAACTGAAAGTCGATAAATTAAGACACATGTGCAACACTTGGGTGTCTTTACTGAGGAAACGTTTTGCCACACACTGGCTTCATTAGTCTCATACAAAGAAGAATGATGATGATCAGGAGTTTGATCTAATCAGTCCCTCAGCCTGGAGTCCATATAATCAGTCCATCAATCTTTCAAGATTGATGGACTAATTACATCAATCTTGAAAGACTGATGGACTGACTACATCGAGGCTGAGGGACTGATTGCCTCAAACTCCTTCTGATTTTCACCATTCTTCTTTGCATTGGACTGATGAATCCAGTGTGGCGAAACGTGTTTCAGGTGTGTCCAATTTATCAAAAAGGACACATGCGCAACTAATGCGATATTTTTGCTGTGATAACAACGTTTCGCTCTCCAGGAGCTTCGTCAAGCCGTCCTTTGACCTAACATATTGTCGGTAATTCTACCACTATTATAACGACTCGAAGATACGTACCTGCTGAGCAGGCGATACATTTCGGCTATAAAGATATGCAAGTGTTGTACATGTCTCTTAGCAAGATGCAATAACCTGTGAACGAACGGGATTCACGGATTACGTAAAGCAGTACAGATAATCTGCGAAGTGGATGGTTCCTAAGCAACTTGGTACACTCCCCTGGTAAACGCTGGCGATGACGGGGAAGCGCTAAACCCGTTGGGATCATAGCGCTGCTCCCGTTAGATCCGGGGAAAGGGGATAATAAATTCGATTACTCGGACCAAGAACTTTTCACTACCATCAACATAACACCCCCTAAAATGACTTATGTTATAACAGAACAAATTTAAGATGACCTTAAATGTAGTCCTCAGGTGTAGAACTGAGCCATAGTTCCTAGCCATGGATTCCCAGCTATAGGTTCCTAGCCACAGAATCCTAGTTCATCTATATTCGCAACTTTAACTACTACTACCAACAGTAAGCACTACAACCACACCTCTTACACCAGTACTGTAACCACAATCTTCTTGAGAACCTTAATACCCACAACAACTACTATCACAGCCACCACCACCAACTACCACCACATGACGGAGGCTGAAGTAACTAAGAAATAATAAGGCTGGATGATCCGTGCATCTCCTCAGGGCTTGTAGCGACCCTGACCCTAACATCTGGTGTGCGGGGAACTGCTGCTGAGTGGTAGTAGTGGCGGTCGTGGTGGTG